>NW_017307212.1:523919-537703 GCF_000935625.1 Nanorana parkeri
ACACTATATCGTCAAAAGTATTGGGACGAAGGCCTTTACACACACATGGACTCTAATGACATCCCAGTCTCAGTTTGTAGGGTTTAATATAGAATTGGCCCACCCTTTGCTGCTATAACAGCTTCAACTCATTTGGGAAGGCTTTCCACAAAGTTTAGGAGTGTGTCTATGGGAATGTTTGACCATTCTACCAAAAGTGCATTTGTGAGGTCAGGTACTGATGTTGGACGAGAAGGTCTGGCTCTCATTCTCTGCTCTAATTCATCCCAAAGGTGTTCTATCGGGTTGAGGTCAATACTCTGTGCGGGCCAGTCAAGTTTCTCCACCCCAAACTCGCTCATCCATGTCTTTATGGACCTTGCTTTGTGTATTGGTCCACAGTCATGTTGGAACAGGAAGGGGCCATCCTCAAACTGTTCCCACAAAGTTGGGAGCATGAAATTGTCCAAAATGTCTTGGTATGCTAATGCCTTAAGAGTTCCATTCACTGGAACTAAGGGGCCAAGTCTGGGGTTGCCAGACAGAGAAGTGTGATTCGTCACTCCAGAGAACACGTCGCCACTTCTCTAGAGTCCAGTGGCGGCGTGCTTTACACCACTGCACCCGACACTTTGCATTGCACTTGGTGATGTAAGGCTTGGATGCAACTGCTCAGCAATGGAAACCCATTCCATGAAGCTCTCTGTGCTCTGTTGTTGTGCCAATCTGAAGGCCACATGAAGTTTGGAGGTCTGTAACTATTGGCTCTGCAGACAGTTAGCGACTTCTGTGCGCTTCAGCGTCCTTCGTGGCTGAAATGCTGTTGTTCCAGTTGCTTCCACTTTGTTATAATACCACTAATACACATATATGAATTTTGTTTGTAGTAATCATCTCAAAGCATTAGCAAGCAGTTGTCAACTAGGATTAAGTCGGTTTATGGTAGTTTTAAACTATTATTCACAGATTCAAATACAATACTGACTACAACATAATAACTATGGCTTGCTAACAAATGCACACACTTTCTACTTGAAATATGCAGTCTGGTATAACATTTGCTGCAAGGACTACATTTTTATATGTTATGCTTCTTTAAGTTGTAAGACAGCTATTAGCTGTCTGGTAAAGTATCTGTTCACATGTTTGAGAACACTATTATAATGGAGCACTATATTTACTTTAAGAAATTAATAATTAATGAGTTCTTTCTCTTGTAATATGCTCTCAGCAGAAAGTCCCATTATCTAATCTAAGTGATCACAGACTTACCCAGAAACCTTTATTAACATCTTTACATCCTTGACTTAATCATGAAAGCATTGTGTTTAAAATGTTAGTTTTATATATATAGCACCGCGAACATCACTATCTTTACCTCTGCATTAAATGTTGCCCCATTTTTGCCATTTACACATATGGAACTACAAAAAGGATTAAATACAACAGCATCAAACTTGGGTTTACATGTAAACAGCTTATGAGGATTTTAAGAGTGAACTTGAAAAACAGTATGGTAACCACCATTTTGGCCTCTTCTTGAATATGCAGTTCAGTTTTGGTCATCAATCCACACAAAGTAAAACAAACTAATACAAACTATGCGCTTTAGGAACATCTCACTCAACTTGCCCACCAGTCACTGTGGCACTAAAGTACACTGTACTTGGTACATTATCTTTATGCCACATACATTTGCCTCTACCATGAAAGGTCACTCGGCTATGTTTACCCCCAGTCCAAAGGTTCTCATTCCTTCCCTAATCAAGACTGTAGAGTTGTTGAACTTTTTAAATCAGCAATCTCAAGGATTCATTATGCATGAACCGGAACACAAATAACACCTCATCACGTGTCCATCACAATGGGGACCTTGGTAGATAAACTTTGGAATGTCAGTTCAAGTCTTAGTGAATAATAATTAATCCACAGGACAATATACATTGTGTTATGATTGGGCATACAATGACCAGTATCAGAATGCACAGTGCATTACTGTTTTGGCTAAAGTGGGTATAACAGCAGGCAACCACACAGAGTACCTCTCCTATCCACAGTAAACTGTGAAAGCTGGAATGCAGTAAACTATGGAACATCACCAAATTTTTGATCACTGTAAAACTTTCATCAGGTTTGATTAATCCCAGATCACTGGGTCTACATTATAGTGGTGTTGGATGCAGGGTACAGTTTATTAGGATGATTCTTGAATACAACAGCTGTAGAAGCCTGCATTCAACAATAGGCAGCAGTACAATTTCGTACACTACACCACAGTACACTTTTGAACACGTGAACATTCCATTTCTTTCTGGGGTTTAACAACAGAAACTGGAGAGAATAATTTATCATAAGATAACAATAACCGTTCTAAAGTACACCAGCACATTAGAGGTTTAAGCTGGCCCAACAGGGGAGCAATTATTACATGTCTTGAGCATTTTGGCACATTTGTGTATTAATCTCTCAAGCATCACATCATATTGTGTGAAATAACTAATCAGAAAGTTGAAAGGCTTTATCAGACATTCTAAACACCTCCACTGATAAAGCAGAGATGAATAAGAATACCAGCGCCTCGTTATTATCACAATGTGGTAAAATAATGGTGGGATTTTCTTAAAATAGCCTGTACAGCAGATGTGCAAGTACTATGAAGGATAGATCATTGAAAGGCCTGGTTACATGTTTATGAAGAATTACATAACTTTCTGTTTCCCTTTAGGGGAAAGATTGTTAAAGGAAGAGTCCACTTTTCCTGAAAAAGTAACATACATGCTCACTAAATAAACCATTTTGTAACTTTGTTTTTATAATTTTTGTATTCTTTATTGTCAGCCTGCCGCTGCTGTAATTATTTGTAACACTAACAAAAAAAATATTTCAATGCAATGTGGAAACCTTAACTTCATGCTTTTATGATTGGCTCTTCACTCTTCTCAGTAGCCTGACATCAAAAAGTCAGATTTCAGGTATCCCCTGCAATATGAGTTTCATTTCTAGTGAGGCACACTCTAAAGGTGCCCATACACCTGCCGATTTATTGTGCGATAATCGTGGGTGATCCCGCAATTGTACGATAATTGGCAGGTGTATGAAAGGCGTGCAACCGTTTCTACTGCACGGTTGCACGTCTTTTATCTTCCGAGCACCTGGAAAACCTGCCGAAAATCGTAAGATTTTCGTCGGGTTAGTGGCTTGCTCGGAAGACAAATGCCGAACGGGCCGGTGTGCGCAAGCGCACACTGCCCGCTCAACATAGCAGTCATTGGAAGCCCTCCCCTCTGCAATGATCGCAAGTATGATCTGACTGTCCAAGATGGGCAGATCGTACAAGCTTTTAATTACCTTACAACCATCGTGCAATGGTTGTAAGGTGCATGGCTAGCTTTAGACCCATTCTCCTCAAAATGGATGGAGATTTTGGAGTTTTTCTCAAGCGGCTATAATGAAGGCAGACCTTCTCATTGAGAAATCAGTTTCAGAATGAACATAGGTAAACAGATTTTATTTCAGAACAGAGGAAGGTATACATTTGCAAAACTGTTTACTAGAATTCCTAAAATGTATTCAGTTCACTTAAGCAGACCTTAATTGCTTTAATTAAGTGTAATTCTAGTTTTAAAAAGCTAGAATTACACTTAAAAATAGATCTAAACTCTAACTGAATAACACTTTAGTTTGCTAAAGCACTAAGGATACTAAATAATTGTCATATTTTGAAACACATATACAGTAGATCCATCTTTTTTTTTCCTAATGGTGTCAACCGTGGACCATGCCTGAGTAACGTGCATCAGATTGGTTGTTTGAAGTCTCCATCAGGAGAGTCTGACAATGTGATAAAGCAAGAGTAAAATTTAGAGATAGGACAGAGCAATGTCACCCCTTAACAAGAAATGTCTGAAGAAGAACCTTTATAGCTTGAATAACAGGCATTGTATTGATGATGCAGAATATTTTAAAAGATTGAGGACCGCTTTAAAAATGAAATTAACATGTTAAAGGTTATATAGGATTTTAATTATTAGTTTTAGATCCACTTACAGGTAAAATGGAATGGATTGGATTGGATTCTGAGTTTCTCCATTGAAGTGAAGATTTCCATAATAGAGTGCTCTGAAGTCCAGCAGATACCTAAAGATATGCTGTATGCAGAGTCAAATAGGAACAAAAGTTAGGTTCTTATTGAGATATTAAGCATAAATCAATGAATAGCAGGTGATTATTTGATGACATAGTACAAGTGATTATTTTAGAGTGGAATGTGATTACAATAATATGTTTTCTGCTTTGTACCCAGCCTTGCTTGTTACCTTCAGAAGCTAGTTAGCAGCTAATTGGAGTCTTCAGAATAGTTCAGTAATATAGTCAATGCAATAGAAAGCATTACCGAAGAAAACAAAATAGGTAAGAAATAGCTTAGAAGGCTGTAAGGCGGGCTGCATAACTGGAAGCCATATAAGTAAAAAATGCCTGCAGCTGGAGAATTTTGATGTACAATCCACTTTTGTATAGTAAATGCTTCCAAGTTTAGGCATGGGCCCTTCATTGTTAAAGATGTGGTTATCTGTTGACCCAGTAACCACACTTATACAAATATGTTTTGTACTGGGCATCATTTTATCAATATTCCACTTGGCCAATTCACTGGTTCGCCTGCCAGAGAAGAGCAGCCAAACATAACAGCGAGAAGCTGGAAGGCATGTACTGACTGAAAAAGTAAAAAGGGAAATTTGTATACATTAATATTTTGCCATTGATTTTTCAGTTAGCTTTTTCAAACTTCGCTATTAAAATGTAATGACGCGTCTAACAAAGATTTTCAGTAGATGGAAGTTACAAAGCTGTTTTCTTTGCTTACAGCAGCAAAGTTTAGTTTTACCCTCTTTTCTTAGCCTGCTAAACTATACTAGAAAATGCAGTTACATTTTTATTTTGTACTGTCAATACTTCTTTGGCTGACTTGCAGCCTCAGATTATAATGGTTCAGTAAGTTCTGGAATTATGTCAATAGCTACACTGCACAATACCTCTTTGGAGTCATATTAATGAATTTACTGCATTGCTTAGGCCATTGCAGGGCCTCTGTACGTAAAGTGCATCTAAATCCAAAAGCATAAAGGTTATATATTGCAGCTTACCAATCCTTATGTATATATATACATATACAGGTGAAACTCGAATAATTAGAATATCGTGCAAAGTTCATTAACTTTTTTTTTTTACTTTGTTATTTTTGTAGGGGTGCAGGATGAAATGCTGCTTAGAGAAGGTACAAGTGCTATTCCTCTGTCATATTGGGGGCAGCCATTAAAAGCAGTTAAAATTAACATGTGCCCACCAAATGCACTAAGAAGTAAGCGTTCCCTGAAGAACAGATATTTAATTTGCGCTGCTTCTTTATTAAATCTAGTACTGCTATCTGTGGTAATCCCCTTTGTGTTTTCATGCAGTGACTGTCCTGGCCTGACAAGATCAAAGGCAACAAAGACAACTTATGGAACAATGAAATGCTATACTTTCTGTAAAATTATAGCTATTTCTTGATCTCTGTAAATTCATTTGGTAGTAGCTGTTTTAAGTACTTTTTAAGTTTTTAATTTACTGGCTGCTTATGGGCAAAATAAAATACATATAGCATGCAGTCTTTCAATAGCATTCATTTCTGAGGTTCCCCCCTGTAAAATTGTTGTATTACCCATCAATCCTCATAATTCTGATATTTTTCAGCTTCCTTTATCAGACCAAGCTGTCGAGCTAAAGTGATAGAGGGTTGAGACTAATTGTTTATCACTGACAGAGATGCTTACAATGGTTACCTTTTATTCATATAGGTAAAATCCTTATCTCTAAAAAAACAAATTAAAAAAAAACCTGTTGCTAAAAATGCTTAAACATTGTTCTGTGTTGGGAGGGGGCGTGGCGGTGCCATTAATGTCAATGGCACCACAGGCACGTCACCTACCCATAGTAGGATCTCCCGCACCAGAACGCGGGGTACACTATTTTTTGTGATCGCATCGGAACACACGGCATTGCTATGCAATGCATTACGCTTCACATCGGTGCAGATCACAATCACACTGCGGGCGGGAGTCATGCCTGCGTGTCATTGACAATAATGCCCTGCCACACCCCCTCCCGCCCCAGAATGTGTGAGGTTTGAATTGTGTGATCCAATGTGTTCTGGCCACTAACCATGCTGGAGCACACTGGATGTGGTATGAACGGGTCTTTAAAGCCGAACTACACCCTCCTACCCTTTACACTTAAGGAATATGCCATGTTACCATCTATTTGGATTGCAGTCGTCATGGTGCTGCCCATATGCTCAGCTATGAAATCAGCTGAAAAAAAGCACATGCAAAAAATGTTTTATTTCTGTTAAACAAAGGTCTCTGCATATATGTCATTAGTGGGAAATAGGAAACAGGAAATGTATTCTTTTCAATTAGTCATTTGTCCTATAGATTTACATTGTGAAAAGGAGTAGTAGAGTACAGCCATGGTGTAGCACTGCAATGTAGGAAGCAGAGATTCCATAGGTAATGAACAACTGTGTAATTAGGAACTACAATTTTTTTTTAAAAATCACATGGAAAATATTATTGTCATCTGTCTTTAAAATGTGCATGTAAAAAAAAATTCTAAAGTTGGACAATGACAAAATAAACCAGCCAGGAATGCAAGCTGACCATCCCACAAAGTCTTTTAGGGGTCACACATGTTTTCCTGTTTAGGCTATAAGGGAATAGATGTGTAAATGAGAATGTTTGGGAACCAACTTTTCTCAGGGAGACAATAGTGATCAAACAATCAGTTTCTCCTTCTATCCATTGGTGGACACTATTCAAGCTTGACCACAAACTTTAGATTGTCCCCTGTTGGCCAGGTTGTGCAAGATCCATCTAATTTCTAAATTTGCAATCAATATGACATAAGAGCTTTAATACTAGTACACGTGCTTCTTATGTCAGGATCATTTAACTTTTCAATTATTCTTTAGTGAATGGATTACAGTAAATATAGGCATATAACCACCTGTGTCCTTAATCTGATCTAAATCTATTGCTATGTTTATCCCAGTGTTAAGATCTCTTAGAGATCAGCAAATACCCCACAGCTCAGTTAAAAGAATTATTTGAAATATCAAGACAATAATTCTATTTTCATTGAATGCAAATCCATTATTTTGGCGTCAGATAGAAAATGTCATTACAACAACATTTTAAGACAAAAATGTCAGAATGTAAATATGTTCAGTTTGGTATTTTTGATTTGTTTTGTAGACATGGTCGCTCAAAAACAATATTTTAGATTAGAACTTTCAGCAATTTAACATTAAGTAATCCATTATGAGCAAGTGTTTTACATTTTAATAGTGCGCCTCAAAAGCATCTGGGATTGCTGAAAAGGACAGTAATTTTCAAACTGTCAAAATGTTTGCTTCAATTTAAAAACTGGGTTTTCTTTATAGTTGTTGTTTTTTGAAGTCTGTTGTCTTTATAGGGAATTCCTTTTTTATGCAAATATGGAATGACGTCTGGTCCAAAAAAAACTTTGTATATAGGAATATAGTATATTGCTATGTTTACTATCTAGATGCTGCCACTACATTATTATTAACACTTCATGTGTTTTTTGTTATCTTGCCTATGCATCGCTATAATATTTGCAAGGGGATTACTTATTACTTATGTGCCAAAATCGTAGACAACCTTATAATATTATATTTTACATAGTAACATAGTGAGTGAGGTTGAATAAAGACCAAGGTTGCAGTGGGCATCCGTGCCCCCTCCTCCCTGCCACATTAACTGCACGTTAAGCCTAGGGGTAGAGGAATAAGCTGTAATACTTACCTCTTTCGTCGCTCCAGCAGGGTTTCAGCCAGTTACACAGGCATAAATGCAAAACCTAGACCAGCCTAGCCTGTAATACACTGTATGCCAGCATCTGGTATAACTCTTTTTGGCAGCATAGCTTAGGAAAGGAACAAGCTGGTTCATTTTTACCAGCTAACCAGAAGAACAATTGATAGTTAGACTATAGAAAATAAAAATTGCTTAGGTAGTCCAGCAGCAACCAGTTATTTGAGGTATACATGACTAATAATGACGTGCAAATTTCACTTCTTGTGTTCTGCAGCAGACACCGAGGCAATAAATGCAGTAAAAGGCATAGTACTATGTAGCAAAGGCATTGCTGCTTTGGTTGCTGTCAGGTTTGGTCAAGCAAGATCAGCTGATAAAAAAGGAGGCTGTGATGTAACTTTGGAGCAGTCACTCTGTGTCTGGGGGCACTAGATTCTGAAGCACAAAAATAAAATATTACAGTGAATGAAAGTGTATGTAAAGACAATCTTTTCATGTTTTGGAAAGAGTAGTAAAGGGTTTGAACCGCTACCAGGCTGTTATTGCTGTATACATTGCCTGTCCAAAAAAAAATGTCACCACATGGATTTAGCTGATCAAATAGGTCAGAGCCTTCCATTGGATAATAGGGTTAGTGCCCAACCTTATGTGCTTAAAAAATTAGGTCAACTGCCTAACTGAATATACCGAATTACATTGTTTTGCCATCAATGGATTTTTTTCATGATGGCATATTTCAGGATGACAATGCCAGGGCTCAAATTGTGAGAGAGTTGTTCAGGGAGTATGGGACTTCATTTTCACACATGGATTGGCCATCACAGATTCCAAACCTTAACCCCATTGAGAATCTTTGGGATGTGCTGGCGAAGGCTTTACACAGTGGTCCGACTCTCCCATCATCACTAAAAGATCTTGGTGAAAACTGAATGCAACTTTGGAGAGAAATAGGTGTTGCAACATTGCATTTGCAAA
This sequence comes from Nanorana parkeri, assembly GCF_000935625.1. Lineage (NCBI taxonomy): Eukaryota > Metazoa > Chordata > Amphibia > Anura > Dicroglossidae > Nanorana > Nanorana parkeri. Next base: position 532,751 of record NW_017307212.1, read on the forward strand.
TGGAAATTATGCCACAGGGAATGTGTGCCATAATCAAAGCTAAAGGTAGTTCAAATATATATATAAGAGTGTGTGACTTATTTTTGGACAGGCAGTGTATATAAGTAAAACAAAAACAGGGTGCACTAGTGCATTATCCATGTGATTGTTACAAAAGATAATAAATCTCATAGTAACCAGGATTTGCCACACTATAAAATCCCATGATGTCAATGTTACAGTGTACTAACTGCCAGTTGAGGATCCAATCCAGGTGATAAACAAGTAAAACAGCATAGCTTAGCAGTAATTAAAAAGAGCCTTGATGGAGCATAACACTGTACAGTTATGTAGTGTTCCTCTCATTGTCTATGCAGACCAGTGATCTGGCAGTTGAGAATGCTACAAACATTGATGGAAGATCACAGAGCTCAGAGCTGCAACAGTCACATCCTCTTTGATGTAATGGCTCAGCAGCTTGGAGCAGTGAATGAAACAAGCGTCAGGTGCCTATCCCTAGACAACACACTTTGGTTATAACCTTTTGCCAAGCTTTTGTGGGGTTATACATAGAATGTGTAATTACAGGTAAAACAATTGTGTTTAGATGAGCCTCATTTTAAAGATTAGCAATGCTATTGTTGACAACAAATATTATTACAAGTGGAGTGTTAAAGCTGAACTTCAGCAGGCTACAAAATACACCAATAAATACAGCTACATATTTATTCAAATATAATTTATTGTATTTTAAAAGCAACCAGTGTAAATTTGTGATTTTGTCCTGGTAACAGTCTGTTGTAATTCCCTGTACACTACAATAGTCTGTAATAGGGAAAAGCAGCACTAGGGATCGGTCAGGCTCTGCTACACTGCACTAGTGCTGGCAAGAAACATGCTAACAGGAGAAGAGATCAGTGTGAGCAGAGGCTGGAGACATGGTGGTGACCTAGCTTTATTGTTTTATTACACCAGAGAAAAGTCAGGACACCAACCTGGCAATGCAGAACTGGATGAACACATTGTGCACTACCAATAAAGTTAAAATAAAAAAATGTAAACATTTTAACATCTACTGTAATCGATACAACAGACACTCCCAGAGCTGCTACAACATATTAGCCCACCCGCTAAAATGCAGATGGGTCATTAGCTTGAGAATTTCACTATGTTACCCAAAAAACACATGTATGTGATATCATTTAGCCAAAAGGTACTTTTAATTATATTTTGGGGTATATATCTTGGTCTGCCAAGATTACTGAATGTAAAAGTCATGTTGGAAAGAACCACATAAAGGTATGTTTATTTCTATAAGAGATGGAATACTATTGGGGACACCGGGCAGGGCAATATTTCTCAATTACTAAACAAATCACGTGTTACCATAGACAATTTACAGCGCTACAGCTGCCTGATCACTGGTATGTGAAAGCCAACAGTCTGTCGAAAAAAAAACAATATCAAGATCACAGCTGCTGCAGCAGCTGTGATCGTGGTATAACCACTTCAGGACCGCACGCTTTATATATGTATTGTGGTCCTGAAGTGGTTAAAATGCAAGCAGTTTAAGTACCAGTATTGGACCTAGTATAAGCCTTTGCTCAAGCTAGTAGACGAAGAAGCAACACAAGGAGCAAACCAGATCATCTTCTAACAAGGAACATGCTGATAGGAGAAACCAGATTGACACAGAGATGAGATCATCATTGTGCTGCTTCTCCTTTTACTATCCAGTTATAGACCGGTGGTGGGTCTATGACAGCTGGCACTGCATATCGATCAACCATGAAGATGTTTCCCATAGGGGACACTTTAAAAGCTTTTACCGCTCATTACTAGAGTGCTAACAGTGATTAATGGCTCTAGAATTATTGATCTCACTCTGACGGTCATGGTGATCTGTAACATGTGTAGCACAATTTTTGTTTTTGCACCTATGCTTTTTTTTATTTGTAGGTGCATGCACGTAGGGGGTAGGGGACTTTAAATTTTTTTTTGCATTTTTAATTTTCTTATATGTTACTTTAGTTTTGTTTTTTTTTTAGACACTTTTTTTTTTACACTAACCTTATTGCTATCACATAGGGGGATAACAAGCCCCCTATGTAATATCAGATAGAGTGTGGCAGGTCCTCTTTATGGAGACATCAAGGAGTTTTAGACCCCTAATATCACCTAGGGACCCCAAAGAAGCTGATGAAGCAGAGATCTGTTTCCCCAGCTTCTTCTACTGGCTCTAAGAGCCGGAGAATGTAAACAGTGACACCGGAGGCGATGTAATACACATACCTTCCAGGTCCAGTGACCGGAGGAGAGATCAGTGGCTGGTAGTCACTGTATCTCTCTCCGGTCATTGTGGGGAGACCTGTCGTGCCAGTCCTGGGCCCCACACGGGGGACAGCGAAGCCCGCTGAGGCTGGCAGCGGCTGAGAGGGTGGGGGCAGCACATGCCGCCGATCTGTACAAACGATCAGGCGGCTGTATATATATATATGTTTGTATCTTTAATATACACCCATGTCTGTATTGGTTAATATGTTCACTAAAAGTTTACTATTGGTATTATTTTTTTAATTATTATTATTATCTTGCCCTTCTAACTGCAAGACTAGTTTCAAAACGTTTTAAGAAAAAATGAAGGAGAACATTTTAGTATTAACATGATTTCTACATTAATACTGTACATAAACGTGCTGTAACTTATACATAGTAGAACCATGCATGAACTCATTTTCAGCCAACACATGTCCAAATATTGAATTTCATGAGCATGCATTTATTATTTAAGAACAGCTCTGCAAACATGTGCAGCAGGGTTATTATAAATATACAGGACTAATGTAGTCCATGACCAGACAGACCACTTCAGTCTGCACAAGATTTGTAGTGTTCTCAGATAATTGTAGCCATCCACTTGTGATACATCCCAGCTCCAGCATCAGCTAATCATCTTCAAATGGCTGGCTTGTTGAGCATCCGCCAAGCCCAATAATCCGCCAACATGTTATAGTCACAGTGCAAAAAAGTACACTCTGCATTCTATTATTTTGTATTAAATGCACTGAATTATGCATCTAAATGGTAATCATAGTGACGGAAGAAGTGGGAGCTGCTTTAAATGATTCAAATATTGCCATATTGCGGTGGGTAGCACACAATGCATATCCGACTTAGCGTTACCCTATTGTATATGCTTCATCTGCTAAGGCTTTAGCACATGAAATAAAAAATTCCTACAACTTCACTGTTGAGGAAAAAAAATGAAGAATGAAAAGCTTAAGGTCACTTAAATTTAACAAAAGACGCTCTTTAAATATTCAGTAAAATGATGAAGATGAAATTACTGCACCAGGTGTTTCAGTCACAGAAGGGCTTGAAGCATGGAAGGAGCAATGTACCAGCAAGCCAGACCTCCTGAATAATTCATCATTGTCTTACGCACTCTGCTGCCATACTGTTATTTAGCAAAGAATATTACAATGTTATTGATTATAGCACTTGCTGATACAACTCGTTTGCTTGAAGGTGTTGTGTGCATATGCTCTGATTATCTGACGGGTTCAACAGCTGTGGAAAAAACTTAAGTATGAGAGCAATTAAAACTTAAGAGTCAGTCGTGAACATGCACACTTATCAGAAAAAGCCTCCTGATCAAGCCACATTCTGAATTGACAACCTGTCCAGGGTAAGCAAATAGATAGATAGATAGACAGACAGACAGATAGTTTGAATATACAGATCATTTGGATAGATAGATAGATAGATAGATAGATAGATAGATAGATAGATAGATAGATAGATAGATAGATAGATAGATAACGTGTACCAATCTATAGAACGTGAGGGTGCCGAGGGACATACAATCTCTGTAGCGGAGGAGGAGACAGGCAGGAAGGGAGCGCTGTCACACATGGCCGGATCAGAGGTTCAGGTGAGAATATCTTTGTTTTTTTAAAGAACTTTTATTAAGAGAACATTTTTATTAACCCTTGTAGTGGGGCTACCCCTGCTTTGCTAGGGATAACTGCTTGTTTTTGTCTAGGTGCTAAACAAAAAAGTACTCACCCAAACTGCCAAACCGACTCCCTGCTTCTCCGGTCAATGAAGTGTGTCTCCACTGCTGCACAGATGGAATGTTCCTCAGTGGTTTCACATCTATACACTTGTATAGGATGTGATGACACAATTATTCTTAAGGTGCCCATACACCTTACGACCATCGCAAGACTTTTGTCTTGCGATGGTCGTAAGCTTATTGAAAGCTCGTACGATATGCCCATCTTGGATGGGCAGATCGTACTTGCGATCATCGAAAGCCCGCCCCGATTAGGGGCAGGCTTCCGATGACAGCAGTGAGGGGCGGGCTTCCGATCACTGCAAATGGGCAGTGTGTGCGTGCGCACACCGGCCCGTTCGGCAGTTGTCGATCAAGCAGGCCACTTTTCAAGCCTGCTTGTTCGACGGAAGACGTGCGACCGTACAGTAGAAATGGTTACTATAACTTTTTTTTTAGCACCTAGACAAACGACCAGTTAACCCTTGCAGTGCGGGGATAGCCCCACTGCTAGGGTTAATAAGAAGTTTCCCTTTAATCTAGACACAAATGTGTAACCCACTGCAAGGGTTAAAAATGCTTTTCCCTGGAGTTCTTTTTTAACGTAGACACAAATGAGCACTTAACCCTTGCAGTGAAGGGGTAGCCCCACTGCAAGGGTTAAGAACGTTTTTCCCTGGAGTTCTTCTTTAAATAGTACACGGATCTTCAGATTTTCATGCACATTTACTTCTCAGTTGCAGAATTTAAAGGAAAAAAATAAACCTTAAAATGTTGTGTGCCCAACAATTGCACCCTGTCATTTAGTACTAAGTAACACCACTTTTGACAGAAATCACAGACTCTGGCACTTCTTGCAGTCAGCTAAGTCTTTCTTTTCTGGGGGGGGGGGGGGGGGGGGTTTTTTTTTCATTTTT
>NW_017307212.1:537792-564280 GCF_000935625.1 Nanorana parkeri
ACTTTTTTCCAATTGTTCCTTGGTGAACTTTTCTATTTCTGGATTTCCTTGTGTGTAATGTGTTTTTGATATCTACCCACGGACTGTCAATAATTTTGAAGCCTGAGATCTGTAAAGACCACTCAAAACGTCAAACATTTATTTCTGAAAGTAGTTCATGGATGGCTTTAAGATGTCTTTTAGATCATTGTCTTGTTGGAATATCCAACCTCACTGCATTTTTCGTTTTTGTTTTAGTAACCTGTATGATTTGTTCATGCATTTGGCAAGGTGTTTTTTTTTTTTCAGAAGTTGCTCCATGCTTACCTCAAAATGCTACTACTCAACCCCAAAATATAAAATATCTACCCCACACATAACAATTGGCAAGGTTTTCTTTTTTTTCAATTGCTGCTTTTCTCTCCAAATGCACAGTTTGTTTATTGTATCCACAGAGGGCAATTTGTGTTTTATTAGTACACACTTGGTTCTAATATTAAACTGGCATACCCAAGGCAGGTCATACCCATTAAGATTTCTCCATTATACCACTACACGAAACAGCATGTGTAGAGGAATCTTTCCTGTCAGCTACTGTATTCAGATAGCTGGTGTTTCCATGACTGTCCGAATACCCGAACAGTGATTGCATTTGATTGTTCGGCTGAGAATTTTCTCTTCCGGCTCCTTCGATTTTCAGATAGAAGTTGGTTAAGCAGAGTGGTGCCGATATGGCAATCATGGTTACAGGCATCCCAACCTGAAAAAATCATTTCAGGGAGGTGCCCTTCTCATTTCAGGGAGATGCCTCCCCCCCAGCATCCGCGGGGGTGGGGGGAGCACCTCCCTGAAATGATGGCAGAAAGCTGAGGAGCTAATGCTTCCCTTGCTAGCTGCTAGGTTTTTTTGTATTCTGACAGCTCCTGCCATCAAAATAAAAACAAAAGCAAAAAAAACAGACAGCATGAGAATGAAAAGCTAGATTACTATTGGCTATGTCAATTTGCAATAGCCAATAGTGCTATTGCACCGACCCACTGCTGCTGTCAATCAGCAGAGGTGGACTTGATGGAGAACTTCAGGTCCACCTCTGCTGATTGATAGCAGCAGAGGGTGGGTGCAATAGCCAGCCTGCTATTGGCTACTGCAAATTGACATAGCCAATAGCAATCTAGCTATTCATTTCAATGCTGTCTTTTTTTTACTCTGACAGCAGTCGGCGACCCCAAAATCAAAATAAAAAAACAGAAAGCAGGGAAAGGTTTACTAGATAGAGTCATGTTTTCCAGGATAAAATGTTCCTCTTACAGGAGTCTCCCGCTATAAGATAGTGGCTCCTGGATGCCGGGATATTTGAGATGTCTGTGGTTATCGGGTGGGTTTAGCCTAAAGGCCCATTCACACTATCCAGTGCATTCATGACACGTTTTTGTGGCATGAACACACTGGTTCATATATTCAAACCCTTCCCGCGTTCTGGGATGGGAGGGAGCATGGTGGTGCATTCATTCCAATGGAACTGCATACACCCCTCCTGCCTGCAGTGCGATCGGAATGAGTAGTATCACAATGCACTATGTTCCAGTGCAGTGCAATTGTAGAAAATCATGCATGCACTATTGTTTTGCAATCGCACTGCACTGGAATGCAGAGCAATGCGATACCAAGCGTTCCATTGTGGGAAATTGCACTGTGGGGGGAGGCATGTCTGCAGTGCTATTAAAATGATTGGCACCACCATACCCCCTCCTGCCCCAGAACTCAAGGAGAGTTTGTGTATGTGATCCAGTGTGTTTATTCCATGGAACCATGCCCTAAATGCACTGGATAGTGTGAACAGGTCCTAAGTGTTGTGATTAATACTTTAGATGTTGATGATAACAATTCAGGTGAGGTTTCTTTCTGTCGAGTCTTCCATTCAGGTCATGTTTATGCAAGCACTGCAAGTGCACTCTTATCAACCTGGCAGCTAAGCCTTTCTGCAGGTCCTTTGCAATGCTATGAAAATTAAGTATGCATAGCTGACTAGTCTACAAGCTGTTCTACAGAAGATCTTTCTTGTTTTTTTTAGAACTTATCTAGAATTTTGTCATTTCCCTGTCATTTTCCAAATGTTAAAGTAAATCCATTATATAAAATGCATTAGGTTACCTTGTTAACACTAGTCCACCCACTAAAATGCTCCATTTGTGTTGTGACAGCTACACCTGGGTAGCAGTGGGATGCACTGTCTCTGCACATTACACTTTTTACTTTTTTTCAACTTTATTTGGAGTTTACAAACTGTACACAAACGGTCCCTAGACAGCAGTGTCTACGTTGTGATGTGAGCAGTTGTTTTCAATGTGCCCTAGCAGCAATTGGCAGAGTTCAGTTGCTTAAAAAAGTTGGTCACTGCATATACATAGTCAGTAGAAGTAGAAGCTGTTGAAAAAAGAATGAAGATCACTTGATTTCCATTTGCTTTATTCATCACTGTTCATCAAAAATATCATTGTGTTTTAAAGTTTGATTTGAGTATGTTGTTGTGTTTAGTGCTTTTAAAAACATGTAATTGGACCACAGGTACCAAAATGTTTGCACGTTTTTACTGTGCGTGTGTGTGTGTATGTATATATATATATATATATAAGAAAATATATATATATATATAATGGTTTTCTAACACTTTTCTAATAATGGAGAGAAAGCACGGTCTGTTGTACTGCTGTTATATCTAGAATGTTATCCTGCCGAGTTGTATAAATGTTCAGAAGGGAATCTACAAACAGACTCAGTTGTGCGAATAGAGCTTTGATGTGGCTGTGATCAGAGCCAGCTCCACTTATGAACTAACCCCCAAGGGTCTCCTTTGCTTATGCCACTGCACTGGCTGATACAAATAAAATTTCAACTTAAATTTGGTGAGAAGCCAAGATAATTATGTGGGCATATCTGCAGACAGAGGGTCACAGCGCTTACGGTCGTTCTAAAGCACCTTTTAAATATCTTACATATTTTTTTATAAAAATGCACATCTCATGTTAATATATTCTCTAACCTTTGAAATGTGAAAAAAAGTCAAAATGACTTTTATGTTTGTGTAGACAAGTATGATAAGATCATTACAAAATAATTTGCTGTTTCCCCCTGTGTGGCATTTTACCTTCCCTATTTTACATGTAAACCTAATGCGATAGTGCTTTTATTTCACAATCTTTGATTACACTTTCAGCAAACAAAACAGACATTGGGAGAACATATGACCTTCCTAATACTCTACCGTATTAGGAAGGTCATATGTTCTCCCAATGTCGTTTTTTTCACAGTGTTATTTTAACTTGATGTTGCCTTAGGCCTAAAACCTAAAGGTGCAGGACTACAAGTTAAATATGTGAGCGGTTATGTTTCAGGGTCTTCTCAAGATTCTTCATCTTGCCCCCGATTTTCTTTTTGTGATGGTCATTACCTGTTACTGATGGAGTTGTTTTCCAGAATGCTGTTGTTTTATAGATGGTTCCGGTGCGAGCTCAGGATCAGCATGAAGCCTGTGTCACAGAGGATCAGAGGGAGCTCGGTACACGAGCTCCCTCCGGTCCCCTCTCCGCTGCAAGAATGCGGAAGTGTTGTATTTTACATCACTTCCGCATTCCTGTGTCACTCTCCAGCTTCAGAAGCTGGAAAGAAGCTGATGGAGCAGATCTCTGCTTCATCAGCTTCTTTTTGAGTGTCCTAGGTGACATTAGGGGTCTTGGAGACTCCTGATGTCTCCATAAAGAGGACCTGTCAAATATTTTGCTTTCACATAGGGGGGTTTTATTAGCCCCCTGTGTGATAGCAATAAAATTTAGTGAAAAAATAAATAGGAAGAAAAATTAAAGCCCCCCCCCCAAAAAAATGTAAAGTTACACATAAAAAAGAATTAAAAATAATTATAAAGCCCCCACCCATACATTCACGCACGGGGGAGCATACGTGCGGCCCATTACGCCACACATGTTACATATCGCCGCAAACATCACAGTGAGAGAAATCATTCTAGGGCCATCAATCACTGGTAACACTAAACTGATGAGCGGTAAAGGCTTTTTTGAGTATGGTAGTTTTCTGCGATTTTGCGGGTGCGCGCAATTTTAAAGCTTGACATGTTTGGTGTCTATTTACCCGACGTGACCCCGTCTTTTATATTTTACCAAAAAACTGGGTAATAATAAATGTTTCCTAACATAATGTTAAAAAAACGTTAAAAAAAAAAATTCAGTAATTTTTCCTAATTATAGTAAAAAATAAAAGCCGCAGTGGTGATTAAATACCACCAAAAGGAAGCTCTATCTGTCCCTAAAAATGGTATAAAATTAATTTCAGTACAGCATTGTATGACGGAATAAATGTCAGTCAAAGTAGCGCACCGCTGAATACTGAAAAATGGCCTGTGTGGGGGCAAATGCAGTTCATGGGAAGTGCAGTTCATGGGAAGCACCTGGAGAGGGGTCTATTAAGCGTGGTTAATGTATACAAATACTTTCATGTAGTATTAAACTCTCAAATTATTTTTAGTAATTAATCCAGATAAAAACAAAAACAAATATATATTGCCCAGCAAAGTATTTATTTATATTTTTCCTCAAGCACTTACAGTCATCATGTTTTTGAACAGCTCAGATCAGCTTTCCTGAACTTCCTGTCCAGTACAAGATCACAAGGGAGAGCACAGTCTCGAGCAGCTGTTTATCTACTAGCTTGGAGATGGAAGAACGGAGGAAGGAGGAGAGAGGAGATAAGCAGGCAGTAGGGGAATGTCTTGCCTTGCTGTGTCTGTATGTTTGTAGAGACACACACACACACACACACACCTTACTAGCACACACAAGGGTGGCACCATAGGATCCAGCAAGGGAAAGGAGCCACCCTAAAACAGGATATCACGGCCAGTGCTCAGATGAAAGTTGAAAGTGCCATTGAAAGTGATTTAATCAGCATTTGAAATACCTTAAAAACCTTTTGACTTTAATATCACTTTCAACATACACAGGCTTAATTGAACACTGACAGTTTTTAGTACTGATGCACAGATACTTTTCGAGTACCAGTGCAGATACTTGGCATCTTCATGTGAACTACCAGGGTTGCAGCGGTTGTAGCTGGGACCTGGCTCTGGCACTCCACCACTGTCCTGAAATCATTAGTCTGTATTGTTTTAGAAAAACTGTCACATGACAATAAACAAAAATGTATCAGTACTCGTACTTGTAAGTACTTGGCAAGTACCAGTACTCGTACTCGCAAAACTGGTATCTGTGCATCCCTTTATTTATATTTATAAAAACAAAATCATACATTAAAACAGAGATGTACAAATCCCAGGAGCTCCGTGTGCTCCTTACAAATGACAGCTGCCTCATAATTTTTGAATTTTTCTCTAGAGTAGTCTTGGAGCTCAAAAGTATCGGTACTTGTACTTGTACCGAGTGCTGTACTTGGTATCTGTGCAACCCTAGTTTTTAGCTAGGGACGTTTCTGATATGATGCTCTCCAGACATGACTTATGGGAGGTTATCACTACTGGCAGACCAGAGGTTAAACTTTAGATAATAGAATGTGAGGGGGGAGTAAAAACGAATGTCTTTTTTTTGTACTCTGTGTCTCTCTAGGGAGATTTAATTTCCCTTCCTGTCCTGTAGACTCAGCAGGAAGTTGGAGCCTATCTTTCCAATGTGAGTGAAATCCTCTCTTAGACAGTTGCCACAGGAACACGTTTTCCCATTCCCGCTATTCCTGTCCTGGTGCCAACTTAAAATGTTGGATTTGCATTCAGTGTTCTTCTTGGTCACAACTAGAAATAGTCTGTTTGTGAACAGAGATATATTGCTAACCCCCCACCACCACCACTCTATACATATCTGAAAAAAATATATTTTGCATTTAGTTATAATGTACATAATTATAACTTAATGTACAGCATAAAAAAAGCAGACCGGTACATGCAAAAACTGTTTTACTCGTTCAGCTCAAAGTGTAAAAAAAAAAGTATTAAAATTGTATAGAAATCTGGTTACAATGCAATGTATATCAGACATGTATAATATATATATTATGAATCAATAACACATTGATAGCATACCAAGATGATAATGAGTTGGCCAAAATAGACAGGCATACAAAGGAGGTCCCGGAAATTGATTTTTCTTGATATATAAACTCCTTTCTCAAAGAGGACCCACTGCTTATGTTTGCCCTCACGCTTATATACCATCAACTCCTGCAGGCCAGCCCTCTGGTGCCCAATAAAGTGTAAGTGATGTTATGGCATAAAACCGGAATTTACATCACTTTGCCTCTCTTCCAGAGCACTTGCAATCCCAATCTGGCCATCCACATGGTAAGGCAGCCCACTCTCAAAGGCTGCTAACCCTAAGATGGTTGATAGCTGCATACTGGGAACTATGGAAACAAAAAAACTATAAGCAACAATGCAGTATGAAGTTCTAGAAGCAGGAGTCCCAGACAGGAGGTGTGTTGTCCATCATAAGTATGGGCCACATAATGGTGGGTAAAAACCAAGAGTACAACGTGATATGATATTACATAAAAGATCCTAAATACACATGGCATATACTGCTAATCAAGCAAAAGTACATATCTTAAATAGGAGAGAACAGATCAATTGTTAGCTGCATAAATGTGCAAATCTCCAGAATCTGGTATTAACCCTCTTTACAGCAGACACATTATAAATATACAGAAAGATTGCGCTCCAGATTCATGCCTCTATGATATCCAGTATATAAATCCAATAGAGCTCACATTGTGATAGCCTATCTGAGAAACTCCAACCTCTTCTTGCTGGTTGTACTTTCTCAATCTCCAACAAAATGTTGAGCCATTGATAAGGTAAACTCGAAATTTGGGCATATCTCTTTGATCCCAACTAATACTAAAATGTAATTCCTAAGTATTCTGGCGCACATATCCAGGTTTACAGACATTTCCAAAAAGTTAAAAAGGTATTAGATGTGCAGAAGTTGTAAAAATGTTTGATAGCAAATCTCCAACCACTTCTAGGATATGTAAGCCAGTTACCTGATCTAGGTTGGTTCAGGTATAAGTCAGCTTGGAAAAGTTGGTTGCGTGAATTGTTAGACCGCTTGTGTGGCAGCAAAGGAGGATACTGGAAAGCACTTGTCACTTATCACTCGATAGAACAGGCAAGTGTTTGCAAATAATAGAGCAGGCAAATCTGGAGCACAAGGAAAAAGTAAATGCAATTAGACAACAATTACAGTGTTTCTTTGGTTTAAATTAAAATAAAATGTATCTGTCTTGTGCTTTGGTTTCACTAGCCTGTTCTAGTTTATTTCTAGGATAACCTTTCACAATAAAATGTCTTACCATCTCCTCAGCTCTTCTCTCAAACTGCTGATCTGTGCTGGTTATTTTCCTTATATATATGAATGGGCTATAAGGCAACCCTCTCTTTAAGGTGACAGATTAGATGCCATCAGTTGACAAGTAGAAGTAGTAGATAGTAATTACTAACGGCCATAGCTTTGTTCTCATGTACCTGGGTAATAAGTTAGAACTAGATATTGACTATTTTCACTTTTTTAAATCACTCTGTATTAGAGCCTATTTTTCATCTATGGATACTCAGATCTCTAATCCAATAGCTCTACTATGATTCCAGGAATTGATACAGCATAATGCAGAAAAAATGCCATTGAAACATTTATTAAGCTCGGTGTTAAACAGATAAATTGGCCTAAGAACCATCCATCCAAGGCTAAGTAGAATACTCTTATAGCTATTTGTAATGATGATGGTCAAATATGGCGCTATTGAAAATATCTGATTACAATACTGAAATAAGTCACGTATCTGAAAATAGCATTTATTGCAAGTTGCCTCTACCTGCTATTAAGGGAGATATAGACATCTTTATACATTCTACATTTCTTGAAGTAATAATTGACCAGAACCTGTAGAAATATTTGATCACTGAATATCCACTTATTCATCTCTTTACTGTCTTCCAAAAAATAATAAGGATCCACTCAAACCTCCAGGCAGGCCCACTGTTGCCAGCACTTACCCCATATTTCAATCCATTGCAGTTCTACTAGATTTAGTTTACAAGTGAAAGGTTTGGCCATGCCAAATCATCTACAAGATGCAACAGATTTCCTAATCCTCTTCAAGCTTACCCTCTGGCTTTATTTTGTGTGCTATGGTTGATAGCAGCTTGTCCACTTCAGTCCCACATAGGGAGGGTAGTCGGGTCATCTACAATTTCCTTGATACTATGATAACCCTAACAGACATGGGGTCTTTTTCTTTTATAACTACTTCAGATTGTTTTCACCGAGAACATATTTTTCCTTAAATGATGAATATTTTTTCATATACAGGACACTGCAATGGGCTCCAGTATGACACCAAGTTATGCCAATTTGTTCATGGCAGATTAAAAATAGTCTACAATTAACCTTTTATTACCTAGCTATATACCATTATGGCTAAACAATGGTATATTGATGACATTTTTTCATTTGGCAGAGATTCAAGGAGACATAATTATTGCATGAGTATCTGAATTCATATCTGCCTACTATCCCATTTTCATTTATAAGTGATAAGACACATGCATTTTCTTGATGTCACTATTCATTTGCAGAATGGATGTCGTGTATAACAACTGACATTATTCGTAAACCTTCAGAAATAAATAATTACTTATGAGCTGATAGCTTCCATTCTGCCTCTTTAAAAGGTTTCCTTATAGCAAATTCATCTGTCCAAGGAGGACTACCAGCATGGATAAACAGGTTGAGAGTAGATCTGAGGAGATGATGAAAGCTGTTATTGTGAAAGGTTATCTTAGAAATGCACCTGAACATGCTATTAGTTGGGAATTGTTACTGTAATTTAAATCAAAGAAACATACTATAATTGCATTCCAATTACACTTTCTTTTTCCTAATGCTCCAGATTTTCCTTATGTGTTATTCACAAACACTGGCCTGTTCTGTCTAGTGGTAATTGACTATCCAGTGTCTCCCAGCATCCTTCTCTGTTGGCACATGAGCGCTCTAACAATTTATGCAACCAAATACTCCAAACTGACTTTTCTCTGAACCAACCCAATTCAGGCAATTTGCTTGCATCACCTAAGGGTATGCGCTTGTGCAGTCACTGTGGCCAGTTTATCATGAGGGGTGATACTTTTACATATTCTAGCAGTGGGCAGGGATTTGCTATTAACCATTTTTACAACTGCAACACATCTCATATAATTTACCTTTTGAAATGTTTGTGTGGACTTGGATATGTGGGACATATACTTAGGAAGTACGTTCTAGAATTAGTCAGCATAGGAGGGATATCCATAGTTTTGTTGGTTGAAGATTTTTCAGTGGCAAATCACAGTGCATCTCAGGTCTGTTTACCAAAACTGAGAATATACAACCTGCAAAAAGAGAGTTTCTCAGTTAGGCTTTCTCAATGTGGGCTGTTTTGGATTTATGAACTGGATACCTTCTATCGTAAATGTCTGATTGTGGAGTCATATGTTTATGTATATTTATAATGGGTCTGTTGTATGGTGTTGTATTTATGCAGCTAACAAATTATCTATATTTACTTTTATGAAATACTGTATGCACTGTTTCTGAATTGTTTATTTATCGGCACCATTGTTTATATTCTGCTTTTTCCATGGTTTCCAATGTGCTTGTTGTCCTGTGCCTGATCCTATCTGCAATCTTAGGGTTGGCAGCTTTTGAGCTCAGGCCGTCCTATTCTATGGATGGCACAGGCCGGGACTGCTGCCTGACTGGAAGTGACACCACAGGAGTAGGCAGTATATTTATGCTTGAGTACAAACATTAACAGTAGGTGCTCCTTAAGAAAAGGGTTTCTATACCCCAAAGCATCAGTTTCTAGAACCTCATTTGTATGCCTAACTATAGCGGCCATCTCTCTACCATCTTGGTATGCTATTAATGTACTGAATGTATATATTTGAATTGAACATATTAAATATGGTTTTATATGTTATATTTATATGATATAAATCTGATATCCATTGAATTGTATTGAAATTGCTTAACTCTTTTAAAACAATCTTCTTTTACATCATGTGGTTGTGCTCAATTTCTAAATAATGCCTCTACTTATGTTCTATATGGGAGGTGGGATGACTCCCTGAGTCATTTTAAGCACCCTTGTGCCTTTTATGCATTGTTTGAGCTTAAAGGAGAACTAGTAGATGAGTGATTTTTATTCATCCTCATAGTTACAGCTGACGTGTGACAATTAAACTGTCACATGTCACACTGTCAAACTGTCTCCAAAATACGCTCCTTCCTCACCAATGAAACCACAAAGCTGTAACATCCTTGTTATCTCTCGTCTCGACTACTGTAACTACCTCCTCATTGGTTTACCTCTACATAGGCTATCCCCCCTTCAGTCTATTATGAATGCTACTGCCAGACTTATCCACCTAACCAACCGCCCAGTGTCTGCAACCCCACTCTGCCAATCCCTTCACTGGCTTCCAATCGCCCAAAGGATACAATTCTAAATATTAGCAACCACTTACAAAGCCATTCACAACTCAGCCCCCGTCTATATTTCAAACCTTGTCTCTAAGTATCACCCTAACCGTCCCGTAGCTCCTCCCAAGACCTCTTGCTCTCTAGCTCCCTTGTCAACTCCTCCCATGCTCGCCTCCAGGACTTCACTAGAGTCTCCCCCATTCTGTGGAACTCTTTACCCCAACCATTCCATCTATCTCCTTCTCTGACTCCCTTTAGGCGATCCCTTAAGACTCATCTCTTCAGGGAAGCCTATCCGACCTCAACCTAACCACTGAAATATCAATTTCTCGAACAATTCATCCGAACATAGCTACCTCTTCATGTCACTTCCCCCTCCCTTTTATATTGTAAGCTCTCACGGGCAGGGTCCTCGGTACCATCTTGTCTTGAATTATATTATAATTGTAATGTCTTCCTTATATTTTAAAGCGCTGCACAAACTGTTGGCGCGATATAAATCATGTATAATAATAATGTCGGCTCTATCGATCGGGAAGTGAGTGTACACATACCATCTAGATAGGCAGAGCCCACTGTCAATCAGCTAGTTGGGTGGATCTCGACAGTATTGTCGGGATCCATCCTAGCTATGGTGCTGTCAATATACAGGTGAAACTCGAATAATTAGAATATCGTGCAAAGTTCATTTATTTCACTAATGCAACTTAAAAGGTGAAACTAATATAAAGAACTATAGGATGAAAAGGTTACCACATACTGTAGTTCTCTTTTAAGTAAAGGAGTGCAAGATACAATTTCTTATTGAATATGCCAGCTGAAACTCAGTAAAGACAAAAATATGCAGGTGCATATAAATGTAATGTTAGAAATATTGGTGCACATTTGGACAATTGAAGTGGACATAATTGACAGCCGTATAGTTTTATAGTTTACCTGATTCATACAATATACTGATGAATACACTAGGAACAGGACTTGAGGAAGAATACTGCAAAAACTGGTTTCACATATGTATACCAGTGCAGGGTGAAACCTTTACACTGCAAGACTGATATACTGTAAAAATAGACATAAACTATTTGTGGGGACTGTGCATTGAAACACCAGTTACCAGCAGATGGCACATATTATCTTGATGGATATAAGGATGTGACAGGGCTGAAGAATCTCATGGTAGAAAGTGTACTAGCGGCTTTATTTTCCTGTTTGTGGGAAAACCCATCAACTGGACTAGCAAAAATTAACAGCCTGTAAAATTTTCATTGACAGATTTGGAATATGTTGCAGGCAAGTCAAGAGATATTATAACTGAGACAACTGTTAGCAGGCCTGTGTCAATAAAATTGAGCGCTCAGGCAAAAATATTAGCGGATAACCCAGGATGTGTGACATTTTCTTAAATCAAAGACTTTTTGACAGTACTGTGAAACTGAGGATGTGATTGCAGAAATCTTCATTTTTCCTGCAGAAAGACACTACAAATTATATTAAAGAAAGTAGTTGTGTTAAACTGAAGTAGATCTAAACCCAATCACTGAAATTTCATATAAGCTTTAATACATTATTGAAATTTCAAAATGTTTCAATATTTTTAAATATACAGAAAGAATACCTGATGATCCTGCCATGAAGTTCCTTGTTCCACCCTGTTTTGGGGTGTCAACACTCTAGCTTTGTCTTACGACTGTGGCATGACTCATCCTTGCACATGCCACCCTGGTGGACACAACAAGCGAAGGTGCTGACACACATCATGTAAGCATAGTCCATCAATGTCACTATCAGTAGATCAGTCCTAAGAAATGGTAGCAAGTGCAGGCAGGAAGCGGCTGTAAGAGGCTTACCAGAAGAGTTTACGAGGAACTGAGATTCAAAAGAACAATAAAAAAAGGTGAATAAAGAAGGAGAAGGAGCAAAACAAGGTGGCATATTATGATACAGTGCCACACATATAGCATATTACCCCATTAAGCAGCCAGTGGGGCTTTAGGCTGGGTAACTGTGGATGCACCAGCATATATGATGTTTAGAACATTTACTGGTATTCAGTCATTCATGTGGTTCTGTGACAAGATATATAAATAATACTATTTGTTTGATAAACCATTGATGCTTTATGTGCAGAAGGGCAAAACATTTGAATAAAGTGAAAAAGCACTTTACCAACAGGTAGGCCTTATTATACAGGGATGGGATAAAAAAAAAACAGTAGTATATATTAGACATGTGCACTGCCAAAAAATTTGTTTCGTTTCGTTTCGTTTTAAATTCGGATTTGTGTTATTTCGTTTTTCAGGATTCGGGTGTGAAAGTCAATTCGGATTCGGAATTCGGTAGCGTTAGTACGAACGTTCTTATTCGTTTTCTGTTCTTATTCGTTTCTTATTCGTTTCTTATTCGTTTCGTTCGTTTGCAGCAAAAGTGACATTTGAGGGGGAAAAATATTTTTCTCCTTCTCTAATGTCACTTTGCTCCAACGAACGAAACGAATAAGAAACGAATAAGAACAGAAAACGAAACGAACGTTCGTGCGAACGCTACCGAATTTTCGGAAATGGAAATTTGGATTCGTTTGCATTCGTTATGTCTGTAATTCGGAATTCGGATACATCCGAATGTCCGAATTTACGAAAATTTGTCCGAATTTCGATTCGGAACTAAACGAATCGCACATGTCAAGTATATATCCTTAATATGGATGTGTGTGTGTTTGTGACCAACGAATATTATGCAATTCATGGCAAGCTGGAAATAGTACCGTATTATGGAGCATGGAGCAGTGTTAAATGGAATGTTTTAGTGCTATACATAGACTCATATACATATGCAGGCAGCAAAGTGACTTCCTTGCATCTGCCACTTGCAGAACAGTTTGAAGATGGCTACCACTGCACTTTGCAATTCTTTTTATAGAGGGTTGGATAACTATGCCTTACTGGCTGCTATAAATATCTCTGTGAATGTGAATATCTGCGAATGTTTGTTCTGTGTGAGTAGAGGCAAAATGAGTGTTCTTAGTAGATTTTCTTTTCAGGTCAAATGAAACATTTGCAAAATACTGCACTATGACTACTAGATAGAGCTGAGGACCATAGGAAGTAAGTATTTTTTATGCTCCTTAGCTCCATCTAGGTGCTAAATATCCAAAATCTGTTCCACTTCTGGAGCAGAGCAATGCAGCAAGACCTCAGTCAGTGTCTTTCCTTCAGAGCAGGGGGAAGAATAAGTTGACTGTTAATAAGGGAAGGAGGTGTGGACAGACAGAAAACATCATATCTATTGCTCTGGCAGGGTGTCACACTGCCTGCACAGAATTTATAGGGGCAGTGATGCAACTGATTGCCCGGGAATACGCAGCCTACTGGGGCAACTGGTTTCATTAATAAGATGTGCCTTGCTGCTGGCATTTTCCAGCCCTGATTTTTGCTCTTACATTAACAACAAATACAGAAAAAACGGACTCCATATTAAGGTATATTCTTTATTAAGCTACAGTGACACATATACATTGATATGCCCAGAGTACAGCTTTACCTCTGATGGTCCTAGGCTGCCTTTTTTTCCCCTGGTATTTGTAGCAGCCAGTAAGCCATAGGTATCTAATGTCCCCACAAAAATAATTGCATAGTGTGGTGGTTGCTATCTTTAAAGTGTTCTGCTAGAGACAGATGCAAGAGAGTCACGCTGCTCCTTGTATTTGTATATGAGGAAATGTTCACTGACAAAATAAAATATTTAGCAGACTTTTGTCTGCCAAAACTGTTTCTGATAGCATATAATGTGCATTCTAATTGTTTCTCTAAAAAAATTAAAAAAATGCCTGGGCATTTTGCTTCCTGTAAAGAGTTATATTGTGTTATATTGTGAATTCGGGAACATAGAACAGGTTTCCTATTGGGAACCAATACATTTGGCATGCCAATAGAGTTGCAGACTGACTGTATCTAAGAATAATAGTGCTTTGACATGTGGGGTCCCAGTTACAAGAACAATTAGCACTGCTACTCTAGATTATATTACAGCCTGCTGTTAGTCCTTTATTATTTGTATTATTTGTGAAATGTTCTGCTTTTTCTCGTTTGCATTCTGCTAGTTCATTTTAAATGCACACTGCTTTGCTATGCATTTATTGTATTTATCTGAATACATTTCAGCATCGTAATTATTAGTTTAACAAAATAATTAGTTGCATATAATTGCAATTATGACACCATACAGACCTTTGTGATGACTTTTCCTACTTTTTTTTATATTACTCAATTTTATCCAACTAATTTATTCATAACCATCCACAGTATTCAAACTGCATGATAACAAAACTACAGTGTTCCAGTTATCTACATATAATGTTAACACAATTTTAGTTTGATAGATTATACAATAGATAGGGCATACATATTTTGCTACAATTGTCTTTTATGGCTGCTTTGACAGCATGTATGATTTAACCAGATGTTTATTCATTAGATAATACCATTTGAATGATTTAATATGCAGACAACTGCTTTGTTCAATCTCAAAAATGTAACTCCACTTAAAGCTAGCTGTGAGTCTACGCAAAACATAAAGGGTTATTTCAGCAGTTTATAATTTTTCCAAAACATTAACGTCAATGGAACATGCTTAAGTCAATGGAAAATCCCTCCAACAAAACCCATTTAGCAAAAGAGCAGCATTGCGTCATAAATTAAATTAATTAAGATCAACAGACTTCCAGACAACAACGTTTGGTTCTACATCACAAAAACTGAATTGGCCAGTTTATGGTTTACCACTGATGTTCAAATTTACCTCCATTTACACCAACATGCCAAATACGATTCTGCCTCTTAATGTTTTAAAGGAGATTTAAATACATCAAAATGTATGTATAGGCCAAACTTTTTTTTTCTACACTAAAGGTTAAAACTCCTGTCAAGTGTTACCAGGCCTTTTTTACCTTGTTGTAGCCTATGCAGGCCTTCCCTAAGCTCAGGAGAGAGAGAGAGAGAGAGAGAAAGAGAGAGAGAGAGAGAGAGAGAGAGAGACAGACACACACAGAGAGAGAGAGATATTATTATACAGGATTTATATAGCACCAACAGTTTGCGTAGCGCTTTACAATATAAGGAAGACACTACAATTACAATAAAATTCAAGACAAGATGGTACGGAGGGCCCTGCCTGTGAGAGCTTACAATCTAAAAAGGGAGGAGCAAGTAATATATGAGGAGGTAGTTGTGTGGGGATGCATTGTTTGAGAACGTGATGGTTGAGTGGTTAGGTTGAGATGGGATAGGCTTCCCTGAAGAGATGAGTCTTAAGGGATCGCCAAAAGGCAGTCAGAGTGGGAGACAGACAGACATGTTGGGGTAAAGAGTTCCAGATGATGGGAGAGACTCTAGAGAAGTCCTGGAGGTGAGCATGGGAGGAGAAATGTGTGACTTTTTTAAATCTAACTCAAACAATCCCTGATGTCCTTGTTCAGTAGTATGGTTTAGAAAGATAAGTATTTGGGTCACCTTTACAGAGTGCTCTCTCTCCTCCTGGGCTATGGAGGAGCATTGGACCCCTGGAAAAGCACCTAGTCCCCATGCCGATGTGGACAAGGGCCTCTTCCCCACAACCCTGACCTGTGGTTGTGGGGGTCTGCGGTGGGGGGAGGTCTTATTGCATCGGGGTACCCCTACTGATTCACTAAAGGGTTAACCCAAATGTAAATGACCACACCAGACTTTTAGAAAAAAATACTTTAATTGAACAAAAAACAACAAAAGTTTTTGACCAGTCCTTAATTAAAACAACCCCCCAAGATTAAAAAAAGAATCCAATGCTGTAATTCAAGGGCAATCACATCATCCAGCGATGTCCACGGCGCTGTCGACTCACCAAAATAAAAAAGTACTGATGCCTGCCGACTCGACCGCACTCAACAAACTTCCGATGCAAAATGGACATTTTAACAGGTGACAGCCAAATGTAAACAGATGGGCCAAGCTAGCAGTGACATCGCCACAGGCCACACTTTTCTGTTGACATGCGGTGGCAGCTGTTAAATGGCTATTGAAAGGTCCCGGCCGAATGACAAGTTGGCGGAGCCAACCATGATATCACAGCTGATTCTGCCAATTTGTTGTCATGCAGTGACAGGCCACTGTCCTCAAGTGACCTGTAAACAGTGGTCTGTCATTTCTTAACAACAAATGGGTGGAGCTAGCCATTACATCACTGCTGATGTCATTTGGCTGGGACTTTTCAATAGCGATTTGACAGGTGCTGGCCAAATGTTAACAAATAGGCAGAGCCAGCAGTGATGTCACCAATAGTTCAGCCTATCTGTTTACATCCAGCTATCACCTGTCAAAATGCTAATTTTGCGGGGGGAGTTCATTGCATGTGGTCAGGACGTTGGGACTTTTTTTATTTCGTCGAGGCAGCGGTGGCGTGGACAACGCTGCATGACGTGATTGACCTTGGAGCATTGGATATTTTTTTTTAAATTAAAGGACTGGTCAAAACTTTTGTTGTGTTATTGTTCAATTAAAGTATGTTTATTTATATTTTGGTTAATCCTTTAGTGAATGATTAGGTTACTCATTCACCAGGGGGGCAGCATCAGGGTGCCCCTTTGTGAAAGGGATACCCCCATGCAAATAAGCCCCCTGTCCACATGCCGAGGGCATGTGGCCTGGAATGGAGGAGGCAGGGGGGTGCTTGCTCGTCCCCACCCTTTCCTGCCCTGCCAAGCCAGTGTCTGGATTAAGGGTGTGGTTGGGATTTTTGGCGATCCCACAATTTTGTCTCAATTTTTTGGTGGTTGGGTTCCCCCTTAAAACTCCCACCAGAGCTAAAGGGCCTGGTATGACTTTTGGGGGAATCTCACACATTTATTTTTTACATTTTAACCTGGGGGTCCCTCCTAACCTTCCTACCAGACCTGAAGGGTCTGGTATGAATCGAAAGAGGGACTCCACACAATTTTTTTTCTTACTATGTGTTTACATTTGTGGGGAGAATGGTCTGCTTCGGCAGACCGTTCTCCCCACTTAGGCTATGTCTTTGGCGGACTTCGGCTGCTGTACGGGCTATTGTGAATGGCCCTTACAGAAGCCCTTTGGTTCAACTGAACCGAAGGGTTTCAATGACCGAAGCGAGCCCAAGGATTAGCCGATCTTACGGCTATATCTTTTGGCTCTTTGGTGAATAACCCCCTCAGACTTTGCACTTTGTACACTTATACTTACATTTATATTACAGTTATATTTCTTTGCACACAGTAGTGGGACCTGATACTAGTAAGAAAACTAAACATTTATTCAAATGGTGTTCTGAGGCTAGAGATGAGAGAACCTGACTGGGTTTGGTTTGTCATGAGTTGCAAGAATTTTGCTGGACGTTTGAAGTTTGCAAACTTTACTGCAAACCCCCATTGAAGTCTATGGTGGGGATTATGGTATTAAATTCTGGACATTTGTAGGGCTAATAAGCAAGCTATTGTTAAACATGGAGGACATATACAAATGGCTAAATACATTTTTTTACCTCTCTCTACACACACAGCTCTCACTAACATTTCCAAAACACACAGACAATATGACTACTGTGAGCCCATGATTTTATAGAAAGGAGGCTGGGTTATCAATTTCTTTCAATTATTGACATTGTGGGGTTGACTTACTAACCTTATAAACACACCACGAACATGTATACACCTCTGTAGTGTGTTCCCTCCCAGCATGATCTATGGGTGGAATCTAAACACGTTTGTAGTGTGTACACACCCAGCAGGTGTGTTGTGCAAAGCCCTGCATGAATTGCAAGGTGATGTTGTGTAAATTAGCTCTATGTTGAGTTGCTTGCGTTGATGAATGCAGGAATGTAAATGCATGAGCTAACCATTTTTGTCTAAACTGTGAAGCAGCATTATATATGCATCATGTGCATGATTTTTCCATATATGGCATTAGTGGAAATATGCTTTTAGAGACTTTTTGGTTGATAAATACGTTTTGCTGTGTGAAAATCACACGCACCTGGTGCGTGCGTGTGTTTAGGTTAGTAAATCACCCCCTGTGACTCAGGTTGTATTTTATTTTCCCACAAACCCATGGTAGTGGCAAACCGGAACTTTATCCTTATCTGAGACATTGTAGGCTGTGACCTGTATTAATGTTCCTAAATAAACATGACACCAGATTTCACTGTTTGACTAGAACAAACATCTGGCAATTCTAACATTGGTCAGAAAGGCTCATGCATTGGAGAGTATTTGCCAGTAGGTGCAAGCTTTAGTGACCTGCTATGTTTCAGTTTGTGCTATTAATAGCAGGCTTCATTGCAGCCTATGCACACTATCCTGCATTTAGGTTTATAATGATAATGTACTGATTAAGTTAGAAGAAGCATACTAATATATATGTTATAAATTCTAAGATTTGTAATAGATTAGGAAAATACAGCTTTGAGCACCTCCTACAGGATGTAATCCTGTCTAATTGCCAAGCGAAGACCAGCTATGAATGTTTTCATACCATATATTATACCACATTCAAATGCATAAATAATCAGTGTTTTGCAATATATAGCTTCAATAATGAGATAAGAACCCAATGCATACATTACGCTATATCTTAAATATTTAATCATTAGCACTGCAAATAAGTAATTATACAGATGAAACAGTTTCTAAAATAAATGCTACACTAACAGGGAACTTAAGCTATAAAAAGACAAGCATATTTAGCCAATAACCTCAGAAATCAGAGGTACATGCAGTACAAATTGGTTCCTGTGGCAGTACAGTTACTTTGTAACATTTTATTGATTTAGCATTTTACAATTTTTCAATTACACGTTAAAGTAGTTACAAGTTCAATATTTTCTTTTTTCTTTTTAAAAATGCAACTTATAGCTGGCTAAAAGAACAAATGAAAAACATGGTATTTTGTTATTGTTAGTTTGAGTGTGTAAAAGCATAATTTCCACTATCATGTACAGGTATTATCAATGTTCAAGCCATTTCACAGACCGTTATCTCTGCATTTCTACAAAGAAAAACAGTAATAATAATACATTATATGGATTTTAGGAAAAGAATGCACTGAAAAAGTGATCATGTTTCATCTATCAGAAATTCAAATGCAAGAAAAAAAGGTTTCCACAGTGGGGTGTGCGAGGACCCAGAGGGGAAAATAAAAAAAGGGGGCTTTTAAGAAACAAGTCCAGACCTCGTGTATAAAAATCTTAGAAGTACATTTATTCAATAAATCGTTGTATACATTATTTAAGATAAAAAACGGAATACAAAATCATCAATAAAAATGCTTTTACAAATGCAGGTTCACCGAATGGTGACGATACCGTGCAGTTACGATGTACATGGTTGTTTGTTATCAGAATGGTATAAACGCTCCTGTAAGTCCCTACATGTTTCGCCCCGAAAGGGCTTCTTCAGGGGAGAGAGACAATTCATGCACTTCTATATGGAGGGATCGTGGAGACATAACAAAGGCCTAGCTGCTCAGCATTTTAATTTGGGTATACATATATACGGCCTGTTGGCTCTCTTCTCTGCTGCATATATATGTACTTTGTTTGGAAGATTGAGACTACACCAACTGCTAGCAATTACTACACTTTATGGCTTGTTTACCTTTCTACGTCTCATGTCTAGTTGATTAGCCCCCGCCCTTAGGGGCGGTTCGGCATCACATGACGTTCGGAGCCCAGCACTTAAAATGACCGCGATTGCGGCCAGCTGTACACAGAAATTCAAGTATGTATTTGTAAAGTGTGATTACTAACTGAATCCAAATAAACCACATTTCTTGTTCTGTTTGTAGTGGTGGAAGTAAGGGAGTCACAGGCAAAGCAATCACATCTGTGGGGGTAGATTAGCCAGCTGCTCCTGGTCCATGAGTTCAGAGTTTAACCATGCCTGAATTATTCCTTTTTTTTACCAGTTGTGTAATCAAATTAAATATGGCACAGAATAAAACAGTACTGGTAATTAGTCACATTTAACTGAACATGTTTTGTAATGTTACCAGGAATTTTAAGTGAGTTATGGGGAGCATACCTCAGCATATAAGTTACTGGGTTACCTATATGGTTGTAAATGCTGTGGTATGTTTGTAACCTGCAGTAGAACTGAGAAAGCCACTTACATGAGTAATGAAGCCACTTGAATGAGTAAAACATCTTCTACATTACAGGACAAGTCCATTTGAATGTGTCTAACTACTTCCAGCTATACCACACCCTGGGTAAATGAGAACCACTCTTCTCTCTCACTTATTCCATTATTTCATGTTTGGACCATTCTTAAGGTGGCCTTACACTGTACAACCATCGCAAGACCTTCGTCTTGCGATGGTTGTACAGGGATTTAAAAAAACGTACGATCTGCCTATCTTGGACAGGCAGATCGCACTCTCGATCATCGCAAGCCCGCCCCCCTGAGGGGCGGGATTCCGATGACCGCAATGCTGAACGTGCAGTGTGCGCGTCCGCACACCGGCCCGTTCGGCATTTGTCTTCCGAGCACCGTTCTAACCAGCCGAGAATCGTACGATTCCCGGCTGGTTTTCGAACATGCTGGTTCGACGGAAGACGTGCGACCGTACAGTAGAAACGGTCGCACGTCTCCGTTCACACTGCTCGATTCTCGTACGATCGCAGGATTTCCCGCGATTCTCGTACGAGAATCGAGCAATGTATGGGCACCTTTAAGGGTGGCGAATGCCGAACGGGCCGGTGTGCGCACGCTGATGTGCATACCAATTCATCTTCTGCAGCTGAGATCCCACTCCCAGATTTCATGGTGCTTATACTATGAAGCTCTGGTTCCACCAATAAGTTCTGATGTGGACCTAGAAGTGTACAGTGACATTGTGGGATCTTCCTGCTCTGTGCTCTCTGCCTCTGCTGGTCTCTACATCCAAGAAAATGTTTAACAGCATCATCGGCAATTTCAGAATCTTTCTTTCCAGGTGTAAATTACAAATGTGCTGTCAATTTCCACTCTTTCGGCTGAATGTCCAACCACAAAATAAAAGTGTTATTTGAATGCCTATTTGTCAGGGATACCAGCACAGGTGACCCCACACCTGCGCTGGTACCCACACAGGCAGACCAAACACGTGTGACCACACGGACCAGGCAAGTATGTTACACGGACCATGTAAGTATGTTATATATAGATAGGTTTAATAAACATAGCAAACTAACAGAAACAACCAACAACAGGCACAAACCAATAATGTGACCCCCTGACACCTATAACATACAAAAGGTGTAACAACACAGGAAACAGGGCTCAGGACAGCAAACAGGAGACAGTGTAAAAGATTGCAAACAGGTATAAAGGCTCAGGACTGCAACAGGTAACACTGGAAACAGGGATCAGGATTGCAAACAGGCATCAGGCATCAGAGTCTCAGGGTTCAGGACACAGGCAACAGAGGAAGGCAACGGAATACTGAGCCAATGTCCAGACTGCAGGGAGGGTTTAAATTCCCTCCCATGAAGCAATAGATAATGGGCTGATTCCTGGCAGCTGGGAGACACCCACAGGTGAGCACTGGAGCTGCAGGTACCAGCACCACCCAGTGGTGGTCTGGTACCTAGCAGTTCCTGGCTGCCTGGAGAATCCTGCAGGTGAGCCCAGGAACTGGAGGCGCTCTGGATCCTAACACTATTGTGTGCAGTTCACTTACCATACAGATTTGTTGTTGTGGCATGGAGAAGGGACAATACCAAAGTGGGAATTTCATTCATCCTGCTGCTCTCCTCTCTCACAACGGTCTAGGGATGACCGGGTAGAGAGGCAGGGAGGGGGGGGGGGAAATCTGGTCACACAGCAACTGTGCTGCTGGGGATGGGTAGGTCCTGGGACTGAGCAACAACATCACTTTCATGAATGAATCAGAGGACCAGGAGAGGGCTTGATGTGAAACCAAGCACCATGCTAGCTGTGGGTAACTGCAATATGCTGCTACTGATTAGCCTGTACTTAATGGATCTTATGAGAACTTTCAGTCAGAGCACTGGGAGTTGCAGTGTGGAAATCTCAGAGATTTCTATGGCTATAATGAGAAGAATCAGCATGAGAGAAGATCTTCAGGATACATTTTTATTAACCATGCTTGCATCATGATGAATGAAATGGAAGTGCTCTTGCTGCAGAATTAAGAGTGCAAATATTTGACACTTTAGGCATGTCTCTTTGTGGAGAGGAATATTTTTCATTTATGGTCCATTTTTTATGGTCCACATCAGGAACCCCACCCTGAGAGATACCATGAAGCCATCACAGAAGCTAAAAAATGATGATAAAAAGGTTAACCGTATTTTATTTTTAAAATGGCAATTGTTTATGATGCACAGTACTTTGGCAAACTAAATGTAATTCAGTTAGGTTTATATTTACTAAAAAGAAAAAAAAAATATTTTTTGAATACAAAGTAATATGTCTAGAGAATTGGCTCAAATGGCTCATATTTGGCCTTCAAGAGTTAGCCTGAACAAAGTCAGATATTGAGCCTGGTACTCATCACTGCTGATCAGACTCAGGTCCCCCAAGTAGAAAATGTAGGGCTAGTGTCGGTAGAGTTTACCCAGAGGGAGCTAGTGTTTACTACATAGGGAAGCCACAATCAAACAGTTTTAACTTAAATCTACTTTAAAAGCTTTAAACTTGTAAACACATTTCCATCTTCTTTAAATATGTATACATTACTAAAATGATTATTGATAAAGAGCAATATAATCTAATTTGCAGTGAACAAAACAAGAAATACTTGCAAGCATATAAAGTGTTTCCATTGACCAGGACATACAGCTATATAACAAAATGATTGACATCAATAACCAGGTACAATAGGAGAGAGAACTACCTGTATGAACTACCATAACTGGTTAGTTGGCACATTGTAACACTGGCATTCATTTAAGACTCACACCAGTAAAATAAAAATTTCATTAGGGAGCTTGTCGTTATTCTCTATTTCTACTTGGTCTTTAATAACTTGACCCTCATGACCATGGCTTGAAACATGCCAAAATTGTTGTAGATAATAAAACAGCTTGCAAACTCACAAGCTAATTGCAACCCTCTTCCCAGACTCCGCATGTCAGCTGATTTAATATAATGAAGAGGAACAGCTCAAGGCTTTTCTGCACTTGTAATCCTCATGAACACTTGCTATATGGGTCACGCATTTGAAACCATTCCCTACTTGGAACTGCTATGCGAACCAATACAAATCATGCACAGCATTAAAAAAGGTGTCCATGTGTAGGTAGGTAGATAGAAAATCCCTTTAAATATGTGTCTTGAGATACAAGAAAAAAAAGGGCTGTGGGCTCTTCAAAGCAATAATACAAACAAACACCCAGACAGCCTAGTTAGCACATTTTCCCAAATCTGTCTTCACTCTTATTTATTTGGGATAGAGCAAGGATGAATTTGAGTGTCTATTTCCAGTCAGGTTAGTAAGAGATGGGAATCTCTCCAATGGGGATACAGAAAACAAATATTTGTAATACATTGAGGAAGGGGTTAGAGCTTTATACAACATATTTGTTGCTATCTGTGCCTTTCAATCTTGGAGACAACCGTTCTTTCCAGTTATGTACACACAAGGACAGAAAGGGAGCAAAGAAATCTCCTCCAAAGGTGTCAAAGATGGAAGCAAAAACCTGACAGAAAACTGAAAAAAAAAACCACAAAAAAACCCCAGCAAGTGGCTAGAGTTAAATTTGCACGGGAAGTCCAGCTTGTACAATAGTATTTTCAGCAATATAAACATGACAGAACTGAATAGTCACCTATAACATATTTATATTGTTCCTATCAGTTTGGAAATGTACCCACTCTAATCCAATGTGTTTTCACCTGGCAGTTTTAGTTGATCTAAAGCTTAGTCACCCTCTTAATGTTTTTACACATCTGTGAGAGGTCATAGGCTGCTGCCTAGCAGGGAAATCACAGAACAGAGATGATTTATGACCTATCAGGCTCAAGCTGCTCACCTACCACTATGCAGAGGAAAGAAAAAGCAAAGAAAAATAAAAGGTCTTTTTCAGGGTGAGTGATAGCATATGAACTGGACCACTGTAAAAAATGTGTTTTAATATATTTAAACTGCAGAGAGACTCTAGAGGGGGCTGGTTAAATCTACAGAAAACCTCAAACATTGCCAATGCTATTATACTGGTTAGCAGTGACTAACAAGGCCTTTAGGTAAAACTTGTTTTGATTAAACATGAGGAAAATCAAGAGTTTTCCTTTCCATGAGACTTCAGTGAAAATCTGAACATTTTGGCATTGTATTCAATAGGGAAGGTGAAATTGGTAGGGAAGGTGTTTTTGGCGGGTTTTATGGGTACATTTGGTATTAATAATTACAGCAGCTCCTCTCAAATATACTGGGCCTGTTCTTGTGTCAAACAAATGGTCCCTCATAGATTCATTATTTTTCATTTCGTGTCCATAGATAGAAAAACATAGTGGAAAAAGTAAAATAACATTTTTAAAGTGATAGCACACAAATATCAATAAACAACATGTAACAAAGAAAAAAAATACAAAGATCAATAAATGAAATAATCTATCCAAAATACACCCTCAAAAACAACACCTTCAGCGGAAGCAGAACTTAAAATCACATTAAAGTCATATTCCCCCCTGCTGCTTTAAGGACTTGTCTTAAGTGATGCCTCTTGACCCGATCATCTTCTTTCCAGTATTTTTCAGCAGTACCTCCAGCTCTGGTGCTGGTCAGTGATCCAGCACAGACTGCTGTTTCTTCCTCTCCCATGTAGTATGTCCAGCGTGCATGCTCATGGCTGCGTGCATTCACTTAGTGAGTCTCTCCTCCCCTTCTCCCCACCAGTGATCTCCACTGCGTATGCGCCCGCATACATCCTTTGTTCGAGAAGCTGCAGATCTACAGCCGGGAGCGATCGGTGGTAAGTTTTTACCTAATTGGTAACTTTTTATTTTTTTTACTGTTTTTGCATATATCTACTGCTTGCTTGCAGTAGATATATGTAAAAAAAATTGACTATAATGTCACTTTAATGGAGAAATATAAAATTTGCTATCAGAAAGGTTTGTTTTGTGTTGCAGAAGAGATATTCTATGCAATAGAGGATTCTAACCTTCCTACCAGCAAATTCTTCACACTGTACACTGAGCTGTAGAGTACACACTTCCGGCATCTGTCAGGACATTGCATCAATGGAGCTGAGGTTAGTATGGTTCTGCTGTAAGAGGTTCTTTGGTAACATTTCCAAGTTGTGGCAACATAACTCTGTTCTATAGATTTTTGTAAAAGGTGTTTAAATCATGTATAAAGACTAAGCATAGGAGGTAAATAGGATAGTTATATACGTGTATCTTTTTGTCCTGGACATTTATGTAACAATCCTGTACAACAAATCACTTATATGGATACACATGTAAACACTGACTTATTCATTTTACACGTAAATGTGTGTACATAATCTCTGCTCAGCAGTATTTTTACTCTTTAACAATTCAAAGCTCAGTAAATAATTGGCCCTTGTGGTTCGTCAGTGTGCCTGAGCTGGCATAGTGCAGTAAATGCCATGCACAGTTTGGTTTCTGTACAGCCGAATGCTTATATTATTCCTCTGTGACATCATCAATCATGCTGATGCGGTGCACCATTTCTCCATATGATATTTTCTTCTCAACATAAAGGTTATCATATGACTGTTCATTTACCATTGTCATTTCATTATAAAGCAAGATAACTGCCTTAAAATGTATACTATTTTAAGCAGCTCTGCTGTCCCCGATAGCAGAATTACTTGCTTTGCAATTAACAGTATTGAAAGCTGCCTGGGGTTGGAAACATTTATTTAGACATGCAGCAGTCTTGTAACGCTATCACATATTGTAAGAACATCACATCCTGATTATCTTCATTTTCTCTAACATATGGTGAGAAAGTGCTGGTTAC
>NW_017307212.1:564292-600429 GCF_000935625.1 Nanorana parkeri
TTAAAAAAAAAAAAAAAAAATAATAATAATGAAGTAGTCATATGGGTCCATTCACGTAATGTGAAGGTGAAGTTATTAGTTGTAATAACTATTGTAACACAATGTATGAATGCCTAGGTGGGAATAGGACACTAGGGGTTCGGATAAATGGCAAGGCCTTTAACAATGCAAGATAAGCCTCACGGACTTGCTGGTCCTTGCTATTAATAAAATGTTAGCCTTTATTTAATTAAAATAGATCTAAACTGTATCTTAATAACCTTTCATATGCTAAAGCACTGTGTATGATAAATTATTGCCATTTTTACATAGAATATTGTTTCACCACTTTTCCATCCTACATTTGCATCTCATTTCTGCTCATCTTCTCCAGCCTCGTTTAAGCTAGATGAATTTGCTCCAGTATTGGGTGTGCATCATTGTTTAGGGCTGCTCTCCTTATAGTGACAACAATAGACCATATATGCACAGTGTGTGTTGGCATGACCACTAGTAGTCTTCACCAGGGGATCATATGACAGAGAGACAATGCAGAAGCACTGCGAGACACTGAGAGGAAGTGTCTGAATGAGGACTTTTTGGCAGGACTTTTTTAATAAACTCTACAGAAATCAGTGTTCTAAGCAGACTTGTGACTGAAAGGATGAAGCAGTGCTTGTACTGACAGCAACAGATGGCACTGTAACATCACTATGCTAACCTGAGGAAGGGACCATGCGTGGCCCCCGAATTATTGGATGAGGTGTTCATTCAACTTCTGTTAACCTCTTTTTTTTTTTTTTACTTTACATACTATTAGTCAATCCATGTTTAGAAAGTAAAACAAAATTGAGAATAGGTTATTTTCAGAGATCAGAGCAGTGTAGTCATTATAAGCTGTGAAAACTGTTCTGAATGCAAATGTTAAGGTCTAGCTCGGCAGCACAAAGAAGTGCCTGCACATACCTTTTGATGGCTCAGACAACTCATAAATCTGGTGTAAAATTATGTGAACACACTTCAGCTTCCAAAGTTTAGCTAATGCCCACTACTTGTCACGGTACCGTGCATGGGTGTCCCCACACCACGTGCAGATGTCTATACAGGAGAACCAAATATGTGACCACACCGAACAATGCTTATGAACTGTAGTTTATTAGCTACTCCAAAAACACTACAACCATAAGCACCCCCACCAACACCCGCAAGTAACATATAAAAATACAAGTAACAATTACACCCGGAGACAACAGGGTAAACCCTGGGGAGCAGGACAATAAGAGGGGAGCCACTGATAAGGAGACCTCAGGGGTAAGGGTCAGGAGTCAGGTCCAAGTCAGGGTTCAAGGCAGGAACAGGACCAGGATACAGGATATGACGACAATACTGAGGCACAGGCCACACTGCAAGGGGAGGCAAAATACCCTCCCAGATCAGCACCGGGTGGCGACTAACTGCTCATTGCTGGGACACCCGCAAGTGAGCACTGGAACTGCAGGACCTGGTTCCAGCATCACAGTGCCACCTGGAGGTGTTCTGGTCCCTGACACTACTCTTATCTCAAACATCATTGTTTCATGTAATAAGAATTCAGATTGGTTGTGGAGTCCACTCTTGTCCTCAGTTTCCTGTCCCCAGCTTCAATGAATCAGTATGTATAAAGGAAAAGGAGGAAATAAACAGGAGATCCCAGAGACAGTGATC
Organism: Nanorana parkeri; assembly: GCF_000935625.1. NCBI lineage: Eukaryota > Metazoa > Chordata > Amphibia > Anura > Dicroglossidae > Nanorana > Nanorana parkeri. The sequence goes on from NW_017307212.1 coordinate 565,976, forward strand.
TCATCATTTCTAAATTTTTTGTAAATGTGGGGGAGTAGGGGGGTAGGGCGTAGGGGAGGGTTAAAATATTGCTTTTTCATTTTTTTCCCATCTGTGTCTTATTAGGGAGAATTTCCTTCCTATTCTGTGGACTCAACAGAAAGTGAGGAGATATTTTTCAAATGTGAGGGAAACCCCCCTCTTAGGCAGTTGTCATTGGAACAAGTGGCCCCATTGGAAGATTTCCCCCTCTATTTCTGTTCTGGTGGCAACTCAAAATGTTGAATGTATCCTCACTTTCAAACCAATTAGAGAGGATAAATCTCTGCAAAGGGTACACAGACAGCAATAAAAACCTGTTCTAACTCCCTACCACACCAGTCAAATCTAAAAAGGTATTTCCTTTAGTTATACTTTAAAATAGAATATTGTTTTTTGTAACTTTTTTATTATAACATTGCAACATATAAATACTGTTAACAGAGCATTTCTAAAAGCAACTGGGGCAGCTTAAAATCTTAAAAGTAATTTAATAATAAAAAAACTCCATTGCTTATGTCTGTGTATTTGTACTGCCTACTTATTTGAAATTCAGTCTTACAAAAATGCAAGCCCCAAGGGATAATGGGGATGCCAAAATGAACATGTGTTGTAAACACAGGCATATGTTCATAAGTACATTGTATGAAATGTGTAAAGGTACCCTTCATATCTATAATATGCCCATCGTTCACTGCCAGTCATAATGAAAGGTTGGCAGAAGAATCTGGCATGACTGCTGTGATGGAAGCATAGTTCCTGGCCAATCCACACCAATAGAAGGAAACTGCTCTCACAAGTGATTCATGCATATTACAGGGATTCTCCACCAAGAAAAGAGTGTCTGGACAGCATTTCTCTAATGAGATAAAACACCTTTTTTTGCCAAACCTGTCAGTGTTAGGTTGCACAATGAATCAAAAACTGAAAGCAGCCATTTTATATAATATAGTAATAATAATAATGATAAATAGCTGTTTAAATTTAGGTAGGGAGCAGTGCTGAATGATCCTTGTTCTAAAGCTTTCTTCTACAGAATTGGGTGTTTGAATACAAGGGGCCAAAATTCCATATTTTCTAGTTCTTTACTTACTTTGCAATGTAACATATCATTTTAAACTAAAGATGATATTTGCATATTTTATTATGATCTGCAGTTTGCCCTAAAACATTGTTATGTATTTGCTTTGAACCAGATTTCCAAGAACAATGGAAATATGTGTAATTAGGGCTAGCAATGAGCAAGTAATGGAAGATTTGCTATGCAGGTGATTCAGCACTGGTCCAGTATATTAGTGAATTGGGAAACATTTGTCCAAAGCAGCATTCACCAGTCCAGTATTGGAATAGTACAGGTTCCCACTTTTAACATCTCAGGGGATCGTGGGCAGGGATGTCCTTGAGGGAAAGCCATTCAAAAATCCTTGTAACCCATAAAACCTCTTTCCTGTTGTTGCTTACAGTATAATACTTGGATGAGTAGAATTCAATTAGGGAAATATAGCTGTTTGCCCCTGAGAACCATTGTATTTCATAGTAACCCCTTATTATTAGCAGGTAAAAGCTACATGTAAATAACATCTGTGCTTTTATTACACAGAGGAGCCCCGAACAATCAGGAGGATTCTACTGTATATTGCTTGCATTCTCTTTAAGCAGACTTTAAAGTGAAGCATTTTCACTGCTCTCACGGACAGATTAACCCATTATTATTAAAAAAATAAAAATAAAAATGTATCTAATAATTCAAATAAATAAACATCAAGTTTATGTAAAGTGACACTAAACTAAAGTTAAATTTGAAAAATGCAGGAAAAGTACCCTAAAAATGTAGCTTATTTGTGTATCACTCCACTGTAGATCCTTGAAACATCTCTGAATTCATGCTGACACTGTTCTTCCTTCTGGAGGGTGGCTACTTTTGTGTCCCATGGCCCCACGTGTATTGTAAAGTAGCCACCACTGCAAGATCACATCCATGATGGACTACAATCTGAATGCAAATGACTAAACAAAACAGGAGATTGTAGTCCATCCTGGGAGCAAGCTTGGAGTGTCGGCTACTTTACAACATATACAGAGAGGACCATAGGGCACAAAATAGCCACCCTGCAGAAGGAAGGGCAGTATCAGCACCGATTCAGAGATGGTTTGAAAATCTACAGCTAAATAATGCACAAATAAACTACTTTTCTGTTAGTTAAGGTACCTGAATGCATTTTTAAGATTTAACTCCTGAGTTTAGTTTCACGTTAAGTAGGAATAAGCCCTGTATGGGAAGTTCTATTTACACAGATGACATGGTTAACGTGATATCAAACACAGAAACAAAAGTAAATGCAATTAATTTCACACACTGCCTGTGAAACATCCAAAATGCACTAAGTGAGTGAAAGGGGAAGGACCCTAACCCAACAATAACAGCAGTAAGTGAATACCCATGTAGCATAAGAAAATACAGGCAACAATGTGGACTAACTGCTATGTTCAGGCTCTGTCTAGTCACTGGCCAGTGGAATAGAATAAGTCAACCATTGGTGGGGCTCTTAAACTCTTGTTTGAATGCTCACCCTCCAAGATATGGTACTTACAATACACAAGGAAAGGGAACTAACTGTAATGTCCAAGGGTTCCAAAAGGAGAAGGGCAGTGCAGTCCCTTTTAGGTTGAACTTTTCCCTGTGGCAGCAAGCAAGTTTAATACATATAAGGGTGGCCAAAGACCTCTGACCACACTGGTGCTTCACAGATGTCCTCCTGAGAGCAGTCAGTCTCTTAAACACTGCCCCAACAGAAGAGGCCACTCCATTCTTAAACATCTTCATGTTGCTGTCACATCTTCCCCAAAAGCCACACACAAGACAGCCCACAATGCCCTCTGCTTCCCTCTCAAGCCTGCACTTGTATCTGAAGTTCACATGGTCCTCTGGCTCAGCACTGCTGCACCATCCTCCCTTTCAGCACAACATCTCTGCAACCTGACAGTCTATCCACAGCTCTGGGTCTCTGCTCCTCTCGCACAGCAAGTTCCTTCTCTCTCCTCTCCCTGTCATACAGTACTAGCACTGTGTAGGAAAAGAGGTCAGCTACAGTGCTGAAAATACCTGGGCTGTGCGGCTTAAAGGGGTCACCAATTAGTGCTACCCATATACGTTTTTTCTGTCTTCCTTGTCTTTATTATTATTATAATTATTATTTATAAATTAAGTTGGAATATAATATGCAAGGTCAAAATCTGCTCAATGCTAGAACTACAACCATATTGTCAATATCATCACCATTAACAGCCAGTATCCACAGTCTGTAGCCACTTTTATAGGTAGACCTGTCTAATACCCATGGAGGGTAAACATGATCAGCACAAAAATTCTGGTGAACTGTGGCATTAAACCGAAGACTATTAAGGTCCTAGTGTGTGCCAAGAAAACATTTTCAACACCATTATACCACTACCACCTTGACCAGACTGGATCACTGACCCAAAACAAATTGAATCTATAGATTCATGTGCACTGCATATGTCAAAATGAGACTTTACCTTCTGCATGTTAAAGCATAATTTTTATTTTTGTTAGATCATGCAATCTTTTGTTATGTAGTTTTGGCGATCCCTTGCCCACTGTTGCCTGATTTTCCTAGGTTTTTTTCTTTTCCAACATGAGTGGAACAAAATATGGTGTTCTGCTGCTGTAGCCTATTTTCTTAAAAATTCAATTTGTTGTACATTTAAGGATGACCTTGTTTACATCACTATAACAAAGAGTGACTATCTGAGAATTTGTAAATTTTTAGTCAGCTTGAGGAAATCCTCTATTTCCTTGACCTTTCCCAACATTAACAAGATGGTTTTTTTTCCCACAGATCAGATGCTCTTTAGATGCTTTGTGTTTTGGCACCATTTACTGTAAACTCTGGAAATTGTAGCATGTGAAAATATCAGAAGTTCATACATTAATAAAATTGTAAACTTTTCCAACCGCATCAGTCACTAACATTCTACCTCTGTTTGTTTGACCAGCAACAAAATGTCTTGATCATGTCTGCATGCTTTATTTATTACATTGCAGCTGCATCCAGTTTCACTAATCAAGTTGCCACTGTGTTTAGGCCCTCTAAATGACAAAGATTTAGGCTACGATCACACCCAGGCGATTTATCACGCAAAACACAGATTCCCATTGAAGTCAATAGGGCCTATTCAAACCTTTGCGTTGCGTCACATGGCCAAAATCGCCTGTCGTACAAAAAGGTGCAGGAGCTATTTTCGGGTGGTTGTCGCGCGGTGGTGGTCCCGTAGACATCTCTATGCATTAAAAATACACACAAAAAAGCAGCGCAACAACCGTGTGAAAACAGCTCATCGGCACAATCACCTTGGTGTGAACCTAGTCTTAGTATTTTAAGAAATCATGCTTAAGAAAAATATAACAGTTCCTCACACACAATTAATAGTAATAAATCTGATATACTTGCTGATAAGAGACTTTATTTTATTTTCTCCACAAGCAGTGCTACATTATGCTTATAAATAACATCTGTTAGCTCACATAAAATGTATGTGCAGCCTCTAAGTTGTATCAGTAAGCAAACTAAAAATCACCAGAAATCAGAAGGGAGGCAAAGCTGTACATGTGCAGGATTCAGTTTCCCTGTTGAGGAAGCAACACGTCTTAGCAGAATTAATTCATTAGGGAAGGAAATAGCTCAAATTGGTCCCTGAGCTCTTGATGATTTTTTATATTATTTACAGAATGACTTGATAGAGAAGGATGCTATTGCAACACTTAATATTTTTCACAAGCTGTGAAAAAAATAATGGATGCCAAGCAAATGTTTTTCTTTCTTTTACAAATAAATGTGTAAGATATGTACTTAAGGGCCCACGTACATATACATCCTGTTTATGGATTTTCAAAGCCTTTTAGAGATACAGACTTCTAAAGACTTGTGTTAAAAAGATAGACCTGCATTTTAATGCTGATCTCAACTTTCCACCAGGGACCACTAAAAAGTCTTTCAGGCGAAAAGGCTGGTATCAGCAAAACATGAAATCATTATGGTTGCAGACTTTCCAGTCCTGCTTTGTAATACACTCTTTAAAAAGACATTTGTTTAAGGATATGATCATCTCATTCTGCCTGTAATGCATACCAGCATAATCATTCATCATGAAATAACAGTTAGGCTCCAACAAGAATTATACCACAACAGGTATGGAAAGTACATACCTGACAAAATAGAGTTATGTGAGGACTAATTAGTAACTAAGAATTATTAGTGCCATGATATAATTGTCTATTAACTATCTATCTATCTACCTGCAACCCCCCTCTGCCAATCCCTCCACTGGCTTCCAATAGACCAAAGGATACACTTCTAAATATTAACAACCACTTACAAAGCCATCCATAACTGTGCCCCCAGCTATATCTCAATCTTGTCTCAAAGTATCACCCTAACCGTCCCCTCCGCTCTTCCAAGACCTCCTGCTTTCCAGCTCCCTCGTCAACTCCTACCATGCTCACCTCCAGGACTTCTCTAGTGTTTCTCCCATCCTCTGGAACTCTTTACCCCAACCTGCCTGTCTATCTCCCACTCTGACTGCCTTTTGGTGATCCCTTAGGACTCATCTCTTCAGGGAAGCCTATACCACCTCAAACTAACCACTGAACCATCACGTCCTCAAACAATTCATACCGACACAGCTACCTCCTCATGTATCACTTGCCCCTCCCTTTTTAGATTGTAAGCTCTCACAGGCAGGGCCCTCCACCATTTTTTCTTGAATTGTAATGTCTTCCTTATATTTTAAAGCGCTGCGCAAACTGTTTGTGCTATATAAATCATCATGTATAATAATAATCTCTCTCTCGCTCTCTCTCTCTCTCTCTCTCTCTCTCTCTCTATATATATATTTATTTATGTTTTTGTTCAATGGGGCCTGTCGTAGCCTAATGTAGCAGTGTAGCTCTATGACCAAAGGATCAACTGGTAATGTCGAGCTTTCCTACTATATCCAGTTCTTATGCACCCTATAACTGGACCTACCAACACACCAACAGCAGATAAAGGGGTTTTATTAAAACAAAGGACACTAAGTCCTGTGGAGATTTATTGGTTAAACAGACTGAACAGCAGTAAAGGCTGCGTTATTAATCTCACGTGCCCCACTCAATATGGTCGTCGCTTGAGTGGGGCAACTCAGAATAATAACGTGCTGGATTAGTGTGATTCTAGTTAATTTTATTACTTCATTGCTGTGCTGTATGTGCATAGGCCAATGCCTTGGCTGGTGCTCGTGAAGAAAGTTTCTTGGGCAAACTCACCGACCCAAGTGGCTCCGTCGGCTAACGAAGGGGGGGAGGAGTCAGGTGATGTCATGGACATTGACGTCACCGTACTCCTCCCCCTTCCCTCTGTTAGCCGACGGAGCCACTAGGGGAAGGGGGGATTGTGGATTGTGCAGTTTTACTGTGTAAACTTTTTTGGACAGCAGTGGGAGTTTGCAAAAAAAAACTGCCAGCTCAGGTGTTTTCCTTTTACTGAATAAGGTCCCTGGTGTCTAAACAATCTTGTGAATCATAGATTTTAAACTTCAGGGTAACATCTGTATTTAACTGTAAATTACATTCTTTTTGTGTCATTTTATGGAAGATTAAGCCATTGTGTAACCATAGTTCCGGCCATTAAATGACAGGGGACTCCTTCACTAATGTCTAGACATGTGGCATGCATATTTCAACCCACTTGCAGGATAAAACAGGAAAATACAAAAAAGGATAAAGCGCACTCCTGTGGGCACAATACAATTAGGTGGCTATTGTGTGAGGGTGTGCAGAAGCTCCTCGATACAGGGAGAGGACCCTGTCTATTCAAAATTGCAGATATGGACAAAGCAGGACAGGAGCGCGACTACCAACAAGGACGTGGATAGTCCTTGATGCAGTACAGATTGTAAATGGATCTTAGTATGTGAACATTACGTGACACTGTTAATAGTGGACAAAGGGACTTACAGTTCGAGGCTCCCCCGTGATCTGTATGGCACCCTCCTTTAGAGAGGTCCAGGGTCGCAAGAGTGTCCCCGGTGGTATAACGGGCTGATCAGTTGAGGGTGCGCATCCGTGTGGCCACCCACGGACTCGGCCGGCCGGGCCGAGCCACGTCGGTCAAAGACGGAAGAGTGGGGAGGAGCTACACGCGGTTGGGGCACGCCGTGCGTCGTTGGTCTGGATCGGTAGCGGTGTAGGCGGTGGAGGTCTCAGGTGGTGGAGGTCTCGGGTGGTCGGGTGTCTCCAGTGGCTACGCGTTTCGAGGAATCCCTCTTTATCAAGCCTAAAAGATGCTGGAGATCACAGGAGATTTGACTATTTTTAAAAGAAACAAAAGAGGGATTCCTCGAAATGCGTAGCCACTGGAGACACCCGACCACCCGAGACCTCCACCGCCTGAGACCTCTACCGCCTACACCGCTACCGATCCAGACCAACGATGCACGGCGTGCCCCAGCCGCGTGTAGCTCCTCCCCACTCTTCCGTCTTTGACCGACGCGGCTCGGCCCGGCCGGCCGAGTCCGTGGGTGGCCATACGGATGCGCACCCTCAACTGATCAGCCCGTTATACCACCGGGGACACTCTTGCGACCCTGGACCTCTCTAAAGGAGGGTGCCATACAGATCACGGGGGAGCCTCGAACTGTAAGTCCCTTTGTCCACTATTAACAGTGTCACGTAATGTTCACATACTAAGATCCATTTACAATCTGTACTGCATATACCTATCCACGTCCTTGTTGGTAGTCGCGCTCCTGTCCTGCTTTGTCCATATCTGCACTTGCAGGATAACATGATTACCACTATGTTCAAAGCAAATGTGAATAGTGGAACATGTATGCTCTTATCAATATCCCTAGATTTGAGTATGTATAACTGCCTTTCAGTGGAAAGAGAGAGAGAGAAAACAGATGAAGATAGCCATAATTGTCCCAGTAATCACACCAATGTTCTTGATATCAATGTTTCTCGTGAAAATCAGGCTATTTCTGAGCTACCTTGAGGAAGACCTTTTCAGAAAATCTATTTAAAAATTAGTCCCAGGTATTCCCTTTTCTAGAAGAAGGAAGGACGATAAATACTTAATGTGTGCTGAATAAGCCTTTAAGTATAGCGACATTTGTCTAATGGTTGTCCAAGATTATCAACTGGACTTAGCAGGTGTTGTAGCGTGTTCACTATTAATTTTGAGGTGTACATGTTGGCATGTTCTTCCCCACTCTCCTTAGAGGAAGATTACCGGAGTCAGCAATATGAAGCCTGCAAAGCCAATAGGGACAGTCACTGCTACCTGTGTTTATGTTTGTGTTTATTTCAATGTGATGCTGCATAAAGCAAATTGAACGCTTCACTGTGCACTCAGATAGAGCAACAAAGTCTTTCTGCTCCAGGCAATTAACAGGATTCTGTCACTGTCGAGAAGGGGGCTAAACTACTAAAGGTATGAAGTGCAGGCACCTGGAGCAGCCTCACATACTGTCCTGTCAATGTTAAATCTCAGGTCGTTCGGATATGCACTTTCTGAAGTTTGTCAAAACTTGCCTGCCCCTTCCTACCTCTTGTGCATTCCTAATGGCCAGTAAGGCTCATCATTATAGTGATGGGTCAAGAGGAGTCTGGGGGCAAGGTTTACAAGTCTAAAGTGTTGGTGCTTTGCCTTTCATATTAACCTTGTATTCTACCATAACGGGAAGGCTTTGAAGGATTTTGAAGATATGTTAAGGTATCTTGGGGTACTTGCACCTAAAGCAGTTTCCCCTCTCAGTGGCACAATCTCTTTAAGGGCCTGTGTTGATGGACTTTGTTGGGCAAATGCAGCCTGCGTTTGACATTAGTCTGAGATGCTTCTGAGACCCTGCACAATTCTTTGCAGGTGCGGTTGACCTTCAGTTGACCTGCTAAAGTGTTTTTTGCATTTTTATATACTTATTGGGGACAGTAGCAGTTCTTAAGTGCTATCTACACAAGCCCTATTCCTGAAATGAAAAAATTAAATGTTTTTAAACACACAATAATGCTATGTAAAGTACATGCTCCATAGTGCTAACTAATGTAGATAATGGGCAACATTAGTTCATATGACAGGACCATGGAGGTTGTTTCTGAAATACAGAGCACAACGTGTGGAAAATGCTCTTCTAATACATTGCATGTGCCAGCATGAGGTACACAAAAAGCCCATCTGACATCCCCCAGACAGAAATTTCCACTGAACCATGCTGCTTAAAGTGCACATGGATTTACTGGGCCAGGGTGAAAAAGGATCGGTAGTAAATGACACTCTGAAAGTCTAAAAGTGCTCCAATGTTGGATAAAAATATGTCATTTTATATTGTAATATTTTTAGAACTATCCTTTAAAAAAAAAAAAAAAAACATATGATATTTAGGGGAATGCACAAAATATGTTGTGTTGATGGCAATAGCTAAAGAAAAAGTCTGTGAACTATAACAAGATATTAGGTCAGCACTGCAGCACGCAAACCACAAGTTTATTGTTAGTTGTGGCAGAAAACCATTCAGTATTTAAAGCCAGCCTAACCCTGTCACTAGGGATTTAGTCCAGCTGGAGGTACACTTCCCTGTCCATGGCCCTTCCATCAGCTGCTTTGTACTGCAAGTGTAGCATTGCAATGGACTTGAGATACATATAACGATTATAGTCCTTACAAACTTGTATTGATATATGTACTGTGGACTGTTTCTAATAAGGCAGCTTAAAATAGCAACATCAACAGTTATAACCCCTTTGTGGCAAATATTATTTTAAGACTTTGTGGTCTGAGGAATTTTATTCACAATGTGGGTTACATATTCAGTTTATACACTTCAAATGCATGTTTGAAATAAGAGTTTATTATTCTGTGCCAATCATTTCATATTTGCAAAAGGATGTCACCAGCACACCATTTAAGTGAAATCAACAAAAATCCATTTATTAATGGAGTACTGTCATTCCAGTACAAGCACTTTCGGGGCCTCACAGGGTCACCTTCATCAGTTCTGAACTTGATAAAGGAGACCCTGTGCAGCCCCGAATGTGATTGTACTGGAATTACAGTACTCCATTAATTAATAAACTTTTGTTGATTTCACTTAAATGGTGTGCTGGTGACATCCTTTTACAAACTTGTATATCTTCACGGTGTCGTCACTACGAGCACCCACCAGGATTTCAAAGAACATCCTATACCGGTAAGGAATGCAGCAAGACACCTATATTAACCACTTCCCGGTCGGCCGTTGTAAAAAAAAAGCCGGCCGGTTGCTCTCTAGATCTGAGCGGGCGTCTTTAGACGTCTGCTCAGCCACGCCCCCTCGCGCCTGCCGTGCGGGAAAGTCCTAAAATGTTAAAACAGGCAGCGGTGCCTGTTAACATACAAGCGATCCGCCGGCTACAGAGGCGGCGGATCGCTTGTATGAGGTCCCGGTATGTGTTGCCCCCCCCTCCCGCTGTCACACTGGTCCCGGGTTCCGCTGTGCCCGGTGTTTCTTAGCCCCCTATGTGGTAGCAATAAAGTTACGTGAACAAAAATTAAAGTTTCCCCACATTTTTTAAAGTTACACATAAAAAAAGAAGTCACCCCAAACATATACGCATGCAGATATGCGTCGGGTGCGCATACGTGTGGAAACGACGATTGCGCCCATTACGCCACACATGTTACATATCGTTGCGAACGTTGGAATGAGAGCAATAATTTTAGAGCCATCATTTACTGATAACACTAAACTGATGAGTGGTAAAAGTTTTTAAAGAGTCTTCTATGGTCAATTTTGGGTATGGCAGTTTTTTGCGATTTCGCGGGTGCACGCAATTTTAAAGCTTGACATGTTTGGTGTCTATTTACCTGATGTGACCCTGTCTTTTTTTTTTTTAGCATGTCAAATTTTTATTGAAAATAGTAAAAAATAAAACATTACACAGCGATCAAGCATTGGTATACAGTTGAGACATTAACGCAGTACGCAGACTGATATCTAGACATGACAAGTAAAGTACAGCCATAAACTTAAACTGAGTACCAAGGGTTCTACCATATGGATACCATCCGCTGATAAGATGCTCATCAGATACGTGTAACACTAACAACTAGTAGCAGACCCCATAACCATGAGGGTCGGTACTGTGGATAGAAGACCAATTCGAGCCATTAGAGGTATTCGTGGGTGCAACAGGGGAACTGCCCCTGGTGAAGATTGGTGGTGGGAATCTCGAGTGATCGCAGGAGATCAAGGGTCAGAGGACATCCAGGGGCCCTAGGGAACCCGTCAGTTTAGCCTCGAGGTACCATTTGGACAGCTTAAAAATGGACATCAGATCTTGCAGCTGTTGTAAGGAAAACTCTGCTGCAACATACGATGTCTAGGTAGCAAAGAACGTTTTAGTGCGTGCTTGTGACCCTGTCTTTTATATTTTACCAAAAATATGGGTAATAATCATTGTTTCCTAACATAATGGGAAAACAACTTAAAAAAAAAAAAGTCAATAATTACTATAGCAAAAAATAAAACACCCCAGTGATGATTAAATACCAACAAAAGAAAGCTCTATCTGTCCCCATAAAATGGTATAAAATGTATTTCAGTACAGCGTTGCATGACTGAATAAATGTCCGTCAAAGTACTGCAGCGTTGAATACTCAAAAATAGCCTGGCCAGGAAGGGGTCCAGACACCTGGTCTTCAAGTGGTTAACCATTCCATATTGGCACAAGGAAGGTGGGGCTTAGCAGGAAAGTGGTGGGGTGATGTACTATTCATGCTGTGGAGTATTAATGCACTAGGGTGGCCAGGGCTGTTGTGGAGCTGTACTCCAGTGCTCACATGATTGAAGTGTGGTGAGACACTTTATTTGTGTGTCTGCTGCAAAAGTCCAGGTCAAAACACTAGGCACTATCATATGTGAGACATGTGATGCATTTTTAGAATAGCAGTCACTCAGTAGCAGTGAATGATGTAGCTAAATATGTACCTAAACGTCACAAAGATAGAAAGGAATGGCAAAGTCTTGTGCTTGCTGAAGTAAATGCAAAAGAGCAACGTTCACTAACCACAATACATTTTCACTGTTCTGACTCTTCTAAACTGTAGAATTGTGCAGTCATAGTGATTTCTATGGAATCCTGGACTGTGCACATGAAAGACGCTATCAGCACAACTTTTTTTAAAGAAAACCTGTTCTGCATTCACATACTAATTGCTACCTGTCTTCTGAACATGATGGCTGGAGTCAACGTCAACACAATGCATCAGCGCACCTAGCGCGCAGTATGTGCGCTGTGTGAGACCGTGTGCTAAACGCACAGATTGCAAATGTTAATACAACAAAGAGGTTTGCATGGTCACTGAAACTGCAGTAATAATTAAAGTGACATTGTGTTTGTCTGCTTTTTTCTCGCCTGTCTCCCCCTTCATTTATATGTTGATACCTATGTCCCCTTTATCAAAGCTCAGTGTCCCCCCTTAATTGATGCTCAGTGTACCTCTGCCTTCCTTCATTGTTCTTGAGTGGTCATTGTGTCCCCTTTTGTAGGTGGTCAGTAGCAGAAACTGCACAGTGTTATCAGGCCAGAAGTATGGAGGCAGTGTCAGGTTGGATATCACTCCACCTAATGCTACCTGTAGACAACAAAGAGAGAACAGAGAAAGTTACTTGCTCTGTTCAGAGTCTCTCTGGACCCCATCCACATGCCCCTGGTGATGGCACCTACTGTATGGTATTGAAAAGCCTCTCCAGGTCAGTACTGTTAGGTTAATGAACCACGGATTATGGAGTTTGAGTTCCATCTTAGCATTACTGTCACTTCCATCACTGCCCCCAGTAGTGGAGCTGTTTATATAATGTAAATATCAGCTTTGCAAGCCTTTACACTTTTTTTTTTCCAGAAGGTGGTAAGCAATGGCAGCCATTGCCATTTAATACATCCTCCCAACCCTCTGAGTGCAGCTACCTGGGATAATACCTACCTTCCTCCTCAATCCAGTGATCTTTCCTCCAACAAAATTATGTCCGGCTCCACTTTATAGTGCACACGTCATGGCCCCATTCATTTCTATTGGTAAACTGTGCTCTGAGGGACCGCTGGAGAAAATAAATTAGCCTGGAACAATGAACCTACCACTGGTTGTCCCTACAGCTTTGCATACCAAAACTGCATGTATGCATGCAGCTTTGTAAATGCAGAAGTATAGTGCACAGTAACCAATGAAATCTGAGCAGTCCTCATTCTGTAGTCTGTAATGTAATATCTGACTGATTTTTAAATCTGTTGCCACACATCATAGCTTTTTTTTCATGAAGGGAACCTGCATTTTAGGTGTGTATATATGTTTGAGTGTGCTTGCTAGGTGTACTGTGGTAGTTATATTTATAAGTGTTAACATTCAGCTTCTGGAGGAAAATCATTTTTATATTATAGGGTTATAACTGCTTTTTTTCCCATGTCATTTACAAAATAAAGCCTCTTTGCAGACCTCAGCATGCTGATAACACAAAGAAAAGCAGTTTTGCCAGGGTGGATGCTTTTCACCTATTTACGGGGCTTTCATACTGTAGTCCAAGAAACAGCAAGCCAGATATCATCCTAATACGGTAACAACAGCATTTTATCTTTCTTTTGCTAACTAAATGCAGATGGATGAAAGATAGCATGATGGCCGTAAGAGTGTAATTTCTAGACTGAAAGTCTCTTACTTGTGTTGCATTATAACCATTAAATCAAACTGCGCCGAATGACCATGAGAAATAAAATAACTACTTAACAACACGACTGAAAGGATTTTTCTAAGATTTTTGTATCAGCACTCTATATAAATTATATTCAAATAACATAAGGCTACAGCTGTTCAAAAAGCAGCAATGGTGAACTGCACAATAACAAATCAGAATTTACCATTTATAAGAATAAAGAAGGTGAATGCCTATTGGTTGCTAAAGGTTGCTGTGCCTAGATATTGCTCTTTTTCTCATTAAAAAAATAACAGTAAGTAAAGAAAAAGTAAATGGTTATATATTAAAAAGCGTGTTAGGTTTGATTTTTGAATGTCAAAACATTAATATTAATAAGCCATGAGGATGAGCATTTGCATAATTAAATTGATATCCATTTTCTTGATTTCTAGGTTAGGGTTAAGGACTGCCATTATAAAACAGCTATGGGAGTGATCATTAAATACACTTGTATAGTAGTTAAGAAGATTAAATTAATCTCTAGAGATTGGATGTTCGGAGTTGTGGAGGAGTTTTCTTTTGTAATTTACAAAGCATTTATATCCCACTCATTTACGACAATGAGGGGTTAATGTTCTCTGTCTTTGATCACAACTACTTTTCATCCAGTGGGTACAACACAAGCATAATTTATAGTGAAGCTGAAGTCCCATAACAATCATTAAGAATAATGTAATTAAATAGCTGATTGAGTTTGTCCCTATTGCAGTTTACTATGGTCAGATAATCAATGTTGCTTGGTACGGATTTTAGCAGTGCCCTTACTGAATTGAAAGCAGTGCTGGGTTTAATGAAACTTTTAATATGGCTTTGCTATATAGAGCATGCATAGTAGAAAGCATGGCCAAACTGTAAAAGTAAAACGGCTTAATTGTCAGTATACAAGTCAGTTTCTGGCCAAGGACTCCTTTTAAAACATATGGCATGCTGATTATAACTATGTTAGTTAATATAACTGTCATTGTTTCAATATCAGACTTAGTCCCATAGGTATTGCATGTATGCACTTCCTAAGCTATGCTAATAGAAGAAGTGCTGTGTGGAAGCTGCTTGACAGGTCAGCACAAAGCCGTGATTTGCAAAGGCATAGCGCACACCTGGGATGAAGCTAAGAAATAAATGTTAGCTTAAATGAATAGTAAAAAAACAGCACTGTTTTTAATGCAGTCAAAATGTGTTTGTTCATATCTAGAAGAGTGGAAAAGATTGAAAGCCACAGATTTTTTACTCCATGTGGTCATCAGAACAGGATGTGAGGGGAAATATCATTGCTGGGAGGACCGCAGCTTTAAATGCAAATCCCCATTTTCTGATTGCAAACCCCAAGTATAATACCTGTTCCTCCCCATTGTGCAATCCAGTGGGAGCATCACAGCCTCTTTAGCAAAATTGCCCTGGGAAGGCTTAGATTTTTTCATGCTTGCATTATTCATCCATTCCAGGTAATCCAGAGTTGGCTCAAATTTTAGACATCCTTTTTCACTGGAATGAATGAATAAAGATTCTCACCCACATGCCTAGCCAGGAGACACTCCATGAAGAGGCTGTGCAACTTCCAGCAGGTTACACAGCAAAAATCTTGGAGAAGTAGGGGAGTTGCCAGAGGGGGAGGAGGGGGACGTTTGAATGATATCTGTACTTTCAGTACAGTAATCCTTTAAAAAAACACTGACATTGAAACGGAATGCTAAATTGTAGCATTGGCTGGCATGGCATCATTGGATCTCAATCCCAACTTTAAAATTAAATTTTCCCTTGACAGGAGGGCCACTAATAAGATTTATTGGGCACACCAGGAAACAGGTACTAAAATAAATATATAGGCTGCATTTGTTGGCCTTCTTTCAAAAATGTTGACTGACTGTCTTCAGTACTTCAAGACATTGATCTGGAACAAACATACTTTACATGCAGACTTAGAAACAACTGGGGTCTATTCACAAAGCTGCCGAAGGATCTGGCCGTAGCTTCGGCCGATCCTTCGGCTAGCTTCGGCACCAGGACCCCTTCAGTTCAGGAGAACCGAGGGGGTGCTGTACGGGTATTCACAATAGCCCGTACAGCTCCCGATCACGGCCGAGCGGCTCAGTCTAGCGCTGAGCCGTGCTGAAAGACGAAGCTGGCCGAGCGGCCGGCCATTGGCCGGCCGACAGCCTGCTTCTGACAGCTGGGATAGCCGAACAGTGTTCGGCTCACTTCACTTCTGATCGGTCATTCACTCGGCTGCCCTCGGCAGCTTTGTGAATAGACCCCAACTGAATCCTTCAGATTAATCTGACAGCCAGGGAACTAGTCTTTTCAGAAGAAGATTTTATCCATGGCAGCCTCCATACTTCCTAATTTGTATTGAAATTATACTCTATCATGGGAGCGAGTTTGGAGTGGTGGCTACAAAACAACACACATGGGGAACAGAAGTAGCCACCCTCTAGAAGGAAGTACAGTGTCAGCACCAATTCAGAGATGATTTGAGGATCTACAGCCAAGTGATATACAAATAAGGGAAATTTTTTAAAAAAATAGTTAAGGTCCTTGAATGTATTTTTAAGATTTAACTCCTGAGCTTAGTGTCATTTTATATAATCTTTGGATAGGAGCCCTTTTTTAAATCACCTCTAACTCTACTGTAGGGGTCACACAATTTGTTCCTTCTGATACAGGTTATATTTCTGTGACATTTCAATTTTGTGGTTTCTAGGCAGACAAATTTCCGATCTTATCATTTTTATATTTTGGTTATTTTTGAACAGTGTGAAGGTGCTTTGTACGTAACATTAACACTGCACTACATTAGGTATAAATGACAAATAGGTTATTTCCTACCAGTTTTATTTCTGACTAAGAAAGAGACTTTTCAAATTATTTTGAAATGTTGTAATCTATAAAAAACATTATGTTTCGAAATTAACCATGTTATATCTTTGGGGGATTTAAATATGCAATAATGTCATGGTTAACCCGTGTTATGTTGATATCTTAATAGGGAATGCTTTTACATTGACAGCATTTCCAAAAATAATCTGCTATTTTTTTCATAATTTGATTTGTTTTTCTTAGTTATTCTGTAATCGAACCAGTGAAGCAATATTTTTTCTATGATACCTGATGCTTCTCAGAGACTGGAGACAGGCAGGTGAATTTACCTTGAGTCTTTCTTAAATGTTAGAATCTGCATATATACAATATATATATACACAAATACACAGTATATATCAATACTGTAACCTAATATAACCTAACAATAAATAATGTGGAATGATGCTATCAAACAAGAAATTATATTATGCTTTATGGGGAGAATTTACTGTGTGGTAAAAGAACCACGTCTGTCTTTCGCAATCTCCCAGAGAAGATTTTTAGGAAATACCAAACTTTTAAAGGGCCAACAAGTCACATATTTTCCTAACCAGGAAATATATTAATATTTCAAACATTAGAACCAGAGCTTTAGGCCCCGTTCACACCTTTCAATTTTGTCGCGCGTTCAACGCTCTATGAACGCTCTACAAAACGTACAACCATGAAAATCCCATTGTTTTCTATGGGTATGGTTCACACCTTTCCGTATTTCCGCCCGTCTGAACGCCCTACAAAACGGCTGACGCCCAAACAAGTACATGTACTTCTTTGCGGCGTATTGGTCCGTTTTGTTGCGCGTTCGCGCCCATAGACTTTTACGTGAACGGGCGTAAACAGTGTTTGCACGATTTCGTCATCCAAAATCGCGCCTATAACGCCCGTTCAGCACATGGCCACAGACTCCACCCCAGGCTTGCATTCTGCATTTTCGTCCGAACAAAGAGGAAGCAACATGGAAGACTCTTCTTCAGAATGTGGCCTACTGGATACTGTGTGGCGTTCATACGGCTTGTGAAGACAAGACCATGTTTGTATGATATGAGGCATTCAGACTACAAAATTGGACTCCTGTGTAGTCAATCAAACAACGCGCGTCAAACGCGCGTTTTTATAAAGTACAAAACGCTTCACAATACGCCTGAAAAACGTCGGTAAAAACGCGCGTAAGACGCGCATACATAAAACGCCAAGGTGTGAACCCAGCCTTAGAGAGCCAATTAATAATCAGATAAAGCAAAGATGGAAAACATTATTTTATGTTCTACATGTGATAAAATAACTTCCACCTACACTTTACTAAATTACATACATAATATTGTAACATTTCTGTTGTAAATTATAAAGGTTTTGTTGTCAAGGCAAACAATTTACAGTATAGCCACAGTTGTTTGGTTCCTTCATTATTGCCTGTTATGGTCCTTTTACACAGCTCTTCACACCTGGCAGTCACTTGACGTGCATGCTCTTACCCATGCTGCTGACAATTACAAACTATAATATGTTTTTGTGTAGAGAATGGTAAAGCTTCATAACAACAGTGGGTTCTACAAGGAAAATTACAACCCATAGAGGGAAACTGTGACCTGCTCTAAGATCCAATTATATAAAAGCTGTCCATTCTGTGTTTAGACCTAAATCATTTAATTTAATCATTACTAGTGAGTGTAGGTAGTTTGTAATGATGATCTGCTTCTGTCAGGGCTAATATACACAGCATGGTCTTCCTTGGCATTATACAGTACTCATTGCCACAAAAAAATGTCTGTCCAGCCTGCCATAACCTCTTTAAAGCTGAACTCCAGGCAAACAGCTAATTACACAATTGGCAGTTATATAATGGAGCAGTTTTTCCTGCCAATAGATTTGTTTTTCAGTTGAAGTTGTCTTGAGAGTTACAGAGCCTTACCAGACAATACAGCCAGGCTGGTGGCTTCAATTTTGAATGGATGAGCTCATCACTTTCCTATCTCCTGATGTTGTGCAACTTCCTATGTAAACACAATGCAAAATCATTGTGTTTACATTCTCTGCTGCATTCTACATGGTCTATAATGTAATGGTCTGTAGCAGGGTTAGAGGCCTGGGAGCTGACAGCCAGCAGTTCCAGCACTAGTTCCAGCAGGGATCCAGAGGAGGCAATGAATCCCAATATCAAATTTAAAACAGCACTCGGGCAATTAAGCTTTGTCAGCACAGTCGATTAGCACATACTCTGCCTGTTTGTGTTCTCCCACAAATGGTGCTAGAGGGTGTGTTTAGTGGCTGTGTCAGGCAACTTCCTATATAAACACTGTAGCAAAGTCTGTGAAAAATTGTAGATAACCAAATGGCCTCTGCAGGAGTCTCATGAAGCTAATTTTCCTGAAGCCTACAATCAAAAAAATGACTGCGCCATATACATGTATTTGCTTGAATTTTATAATTGAAGTACTGTCACCATAAGAATAGTTACACAAATGGTCAGGTGTTATTTATATCTTCCAGGCATACATCATGTATACTAAAAAAACTTATGGACAAGCGTCCAAGTGTACAGCTTTTTTGCAGCCAATTGGACCTTGCCAGCTGACATTTCAATATTAAGAATACTGTATGTAGCCATTGGTGCCTGAACTATTAATTACACACAATGGATTTTTATGTGTCAGCCCTGAATGAGTCGTCCATCAGTGGCAGCGCATGCGCAGAATGACCGGCTTTCAGTTCATTACTGGCCATAATCATTCTGTGCATGCGCAGTCGCTGATGAAGGTCTCATTTAGGGTCGACATGCATTCTTTGTTGCTAGGATGTGGGCAGCTAAAGCCACCTAGCATCCTTCAATGCTAGGACATAAGAGTTGTTTCAGCCCCCTAGTGCCTTAGCAACCAATTGAACACATTTGCTCTATATGCTGTATGGATGCAAGGTTAAACAAATGTTTACATATGTACAACATAAATAATGCTGAAATTTATGGCCCAGAATATTCTGTGTCCTTTTTTTTTTTTTAACTCGGCTGAATGCAGCTGCAGATTAGACAGATGTGCACAGCTGTGTGCATTGACCCCTAGCAGATCATGCAGCTATATTCAGATCTGTATAAACATGTATGATTTACATATCTAAACATGGCATATTTTGCGCTCATGTGCATGAGCCCTTCCCTTATAACAATCTTTGTTACCTAAAATTTTCCTAACTCATCATTAATAAAATACAAGCACCCTTGGGTACCTACATGTAGCTTTATACAGATTCTTAAAGTACATGTATAAATTTACATAAAAAATTGTGGGATGCTACAGTTATTGAAGGAGGAATGCGCGGAACTCCTGAGGGAAATCCATGTATTGAGAAGTCTAGGGAGGGAGGCGGGATGACATTTGACATGTGTACAGAAACTTTAAGTGCTCCAAGAGCCCTGAAACCCGGGTATGTCTAAAGTGTAAGTTTTGACTTTTTTCTAAAAACATTGGTGTTAGGATTCAGAGCGCCTCCAGGTGGCGCTGGAGCGAGCCCTGCAGTTCCAGTGCTCACCTGCGGGTGTCTCCCAGCACTTAGCCATCACCTGGTGCTTCCTGGGAGGGTATTTAAACCCTCCCTGCAGTCATGACGATGGCTCAGTGTTGTTTCCTGTTTGTCCTGAACCCAGAATCCTGTTTTGAACCTTGTTTACCTGTGAGTCCTGAATCCTGTTTTGAACCTTGTTCCCTGTAAGTCCTGAATCCTGTTTTGAACCTTGTTCCCTGTAAGTCCTGAATCCTGTTTTGAACCTTGTTACCTGTGAGTCCTGAATCCTGTTCTGAACCTTGTTACCTGTGAGTCCTGAACCCTGTTTGAAGTCCTGTTTCATGTGTCTTTTGTTTGCTGTCCTGAGCCTTGTTGTTGGTTGTTGCTATTAGTCTAAGTTGTATATTAAACAAACTATACCAATCTAACATCCTTGCCTGGTCCGTGTAACATACTTGCCTTGTCCGTGTGGTCACACGTGTTTGGTCTGCCTGTGTGGGTACCTGTGGAGGTGTGGGGTCACCTGTGCCGGTATCCCTGACAATTGGTGACTGGTCCACCCCTTCTACATTCAGCTCCTTATTGGAAAATATGTCCATCATTATAAAAACTATTGATTCTTGATAGTGATTGCAAAACTTGTACTAAGAAAAAAATGGAGGCTGCCAATGCTGACCTTTTAAAATGCTAATTGCCTGACTGTCTTTGGCTTAATCACTTACTAAGTCACTAACTTGGAGCAAGCATGCAGTTCAAAAAAAGTCAGAATAAGGTCAAAGCTTCTATTCTGCATACTTGCTCTGGGTAAGTGACTCAGCAGTTGTAGAAGCCAGTTGATCATCCTTGCAACCAATTAACTTAATCTTTCCTAAGAAGGAGTCAGCAATGGCCTTCTCCAATTTTTTTTATCAATGAAGATTTATTTTATTATCCATTATGGAGGTGCTAGAGGGAGCAGGCTAGCACTTGACTCTCTGAGAAAATGTCCTATTTACATAAAAGAAGGACCCAGGATGTTCGGGTCCTGGGTCATTGAAAAAGCTGTATAACTATATGTTTAGGGACTTTTAGCTAATACAAGGTTTACTTCAAGTGATAGGTATTATGCATTGTGTTAGAGTTTGTTAACTCACCAAGAGCAGTAAAAAAGGAGACTATTTAATAAGGTTAAAAGTAATGCACTTACAGGATATTAAAAAAAACATCTCGCCTGTCACGCATCAGATGAAAGTCCCATCTCAGCTGCTGGTCCGAGATTGCTATCAGGGTAGGGAGAAAGCAGAGTCCAGTTTAGTCCAGAAAGATCCCAGGACGCCTGAGCTGGAAGAGGTGTCTTCAAGCACAGTCGTCATGGGATAGATTGCTTTCTCCCTACCCTGATAGCAGAGTCCATTTTAGTCCAGAAAGATCCCAGGACGCCTGTGCTGGAAGAGGTGTCTTCCAGCACAGGCATCCTGGGATCTTTCTGGACTAAACTGGACTCTGCTTTCTCCCTATCCTGATAGCAATCTCGGACCAGCAGCTGAAATGGGACTTTCATCTGATGCGTGACAGGCGAGATGTTTTTTTAATATCCTGTGAGTGCATTACTTTTAACCTTATTAAATAGTCACTTTATACTGCACTTAGATCGGTGCGCCGGTTTCCTATGTTTTCTTCACAGTGCTGTTATATGGATGTTTCCCTATCCAACCAACCAGGCTGCAAGATCGGTGCATACATCTTCTCTGGAGTAATTACCAGTATACCGGAGTTCATTTGATACTATCAGTAGATAGTCCATATCGATCAATCGATCTAGTTGCGCAAGTTGATGACTTCTGTTTTATGTTGAAGTTAACTCACCAAGGAATTTTATGAAAAAACAGTGTCTAGGATCAAGTTATGGTTTTATGCATACAGATAAAGATTACAAAAAAGGTGCATTCTATAATGAAATTATATTATACCATAATGGTCAGACACATTCAGCAAGTTTGTATTTCAAAACACCAAAGCATTAGTTTCTAAAATGTCTCATGCAAGTAAATATCAGGCTACCAAAACTGTGTCTGGCTCAAACTTGGATTATCTGGTCTTTATCAGATACAGTCATGCATATGTGCATACACATGGTCATCAGAGACTGACTAATGAAGAATGGGGTCCTAGGCAAATTGCAGCTTTGTCCTCCACTGAAAAACGATTGAAATATGCACAGAAAAGCTCCTCCAATTTCATTGCATGTACTGGCATAGGCCCATTAGACATAATGGTCTACAAGTGGATCCTGCCCTGTGAAGTGATATACATGTGACCAGCTTTGACCATATGTGCCCCTGCCTAGGTTGCATCTTGGATAATCCAGTTCTGAAAGTCAACATGCAACTATCCTTTCAATTCTTTCAAGATGATGATAGAAAGAGGGAAAATTACATTTCTCTCATACACATGTCAATTGTCATCAAATAAGGTCTAAATAATTATTTCTATGGATGCTCAGATTGGTCTCATAGCAAGTGAGAGTCATGTTTAGGCATTGTGAGCATCAGTGTTTGCAATTGTTAAGCTTTATCAAAGGATGACTATAGCCCAGTCAACACTGATCAATATCATTACCTTTATAATTCTTGTTCCTAAACACATGACGGATGCTAGATTAAGAAGAATAATGGCCTACCTATTGGCATGATGTCCATTCTATGATGGATTGTAGGGAAAAGCAGCCATAACAGACAAAAAATAAAACATTTTCTATTAATAAAAACTTTTTATGAGGCAGAATACAAACACTTGTGTGTGAGGAAGACAAAAATCCAGCTATTTCCCAGTTGATGTCTATTCTATTGGTTCTGCTTGGAAATATCATTATCTCAGGTCTCGTGCTGTGTTACAGTTTGATACGTTAAATGGCAGTAATTCAATATTGGCTAGACACCATACAGTTCTAACAATGTTGGAAAATGTTTGTCTTTGCCAGCATATTTTAGGGAAAGAACATCAAGATCTTGTGATATACTTGCAGTGATGTCTTTTGTGACTAAGCAAGGACTATATGGTTTGTTAACAAGCTGTGTTCTATGTTGATTGGTTGATAGTTCAGTTTTCCTGCTCTAGATACCCAGAAGCATTGCACCAATGTTATATCCTGTTGAGTTTTTAGTTCACCTACTAACACTTACAGTATATCCACTATCTACTATACTCCATAATATAACACCACACCTGGAGTGCAATGCACATTCTGGCAGCACACTGCTGTGCTTTATAAAATGTGGTGTTCTTTTTTACGGTCATACTGCAGCTTTATCAATGCATCCCATTGTGTCATCAAATGCAACATATGCCAAATGCGTCCAACCCAGTTATATAAATGACTGTCTACAAAAAGTTCCACAGAGATGTCCAAATGCTCAGTTAGGGATGTGATTGGCCACAGAAACTTAAATGTACACTCCCAGAAAGAGAGTACATGCTCAATAAATAGTAGATGAGGAATAAATATGACTGTTTTTATGGCTAAGATTTTCATGGAAGTATATCTTATGAGCTGCTGTCAACACTTAACCCCCCCCCCTCCGATTCTAAAGACGAAGGCAATGAACAGAAACATTCAGTGATTCATAATACTATTAATAAGTCTCTTTCATTGGGTATTTCTACCCCTGTTTTTCATTGGTCCATGCTCTTAGACTACTGCTGATTTGTTTAAGAGCTCTCATCATACATTGAGAGTCTGCCAGATTAAATCAAACTGATGAAATGAAAACTCCCAGCCTATGTCTGCAGTCTACTTTTTTCATTAAAAAAAAACCAGACATAAAAAATACACCATCATTCTTCTGCTGCCCCCATAAAGGTGCTCATTGAATGAATGCAATAATGTTCCCAGCAAGGGTCTAATCAAATTATTATTAAAAATGAAAATATATTGTGAGCATGGAAAAGTTTTGAAAAGCAGCGGCTCAGTGCTAGTAGACATAAACTATTTTGGGAATATTATAGTTGACGATTAGACCATATTGATCAAGTAATATTTGCCTGTCATCAGCAATTTATGTTTCTATAGTAAATTATGTTTTATTACCTTTTTTCCTGAACACAGTAGCCCAAAGCAACAAATCAGAATGTACTATGCTTGAGTCTGACCAGTTAAGGATGAATGCTGATCTGTTACAAGGCCTTGCTGGGAGGAATTCTTATTGAATTAGGCTGTAGATGTTATCATGTAGGCAATGTAGATAAACATATTCCTCTCTCCTTCTGCAATGCCATCCACTGACAACATAAAAGGTAAATAATGATTTCCAACACTATTGATTTTAATATGTGGTGTTGCCGACACAAATAGATAAGAAGGAACAGATCAAAAAACTAATGCCACATATTCCACTATGTGTCTTCCTTTTCCAGTGACTTTACCTTTAGGTTGTGTTCTTTTAATAAGCCTAATCTTATTATAGAAACATTCACTTCAGAGTATGTATAGAATGCCTCCAATGCATGTCACTTATCTTCTTTATTCCTAGAAAAATGTGTTGTTGCTTGTCATAACAGTAAATATTTCTCTCTATGGACACTGAAGATGTAGAGTGTTACTACTTGCAAGTGCTCAGTACCTTCCAATGGGAATAATGAAAATTACAGAGTGCTCTTTAGAAATCATTTGTATCATGGATTTTTTTTTCTCTTCTCCTTTAATGGCCAAATGATACAAATCACCTGATCAACTATGAGCAGCCTTTCTTTTCTGCTACAGATCCAGGCAGCAGCTTCAAGCTATCAAACTAGACCAATGACTGTGATGACAGTTTATTAAACTTCTAGACAGGCTTGGATCGATTGCTTTTGTAATGATAAGTAGAGGCATAGAACAGAAATACAATGATAAGATGATTCATGGCATTTATATCAAAAGGAGATGAAAGCTGTTTTCGATGAGAATGTTGTACCCAAGCACTGTGGTTTATCATAGCAGACAATATTGCATCTGTGAATTCAAAGGTGTTTGGAAAGTGACAAAATGTGCAAAGGGACTTCCCTTCTGGCTCATATGCCTCCATACTGCCCACATTCAAGCAAGGGACACTCTCTAATGGTTTATGGAGTTTGTCTTCTATAGTACATGTAGCTACAGTACAGTATATAAAATGTTGTTATATAATTACAGTCAAGATGTATTGGGGTTTATAAAATGATGATGTGAAAAGCGCTGTAACATATAGCAACAAATAATATTTCCCTTGGGCTTAATGATTCCCAAAATGTTTGATGTGCACATTGTATTTGATGGTATGCATCATCACCATGGCTGGTGCACATCTTATACAGGCATCTAAAAGCAGTGGGCGAAGCCTGGGATGCAATCCATAATAGCGGACAATTCTGTTCCACAGTTTCGACAATTCTGTTCCTTTAGTGCCTGGCAGATCTTACCCTGGGTTCACACCTAGGCGTATTGTAATATGCGCGTCTGTCGCGATTCGCGGTAAAAAAGTTGCGCGACCGTCGCGCCATTCCAAAGGCTACTTGGCTTATCCCAATGGAAAACGCCCTACAAAACGGCCCAAAGTAGTCCCGGGACCTTTTCAGGCGTGGGCCGTTTTGTAGGGCGTTAGGGACGGGCGGAAATACGCCTAGGTGGGAACGAGGGCATTGACTACAATGCAATTTATATTTTTGACCGTTTTGTAGAGCGTCCGTCGGGCGTAGGACGCGCTACAAAATGGTCAGGTGTGAACGGGGCCTTACAGTAGTGTGTATGTTCTATGTGTGAAAATATAACTATTCTTGTAAAAGCTACCAGGCATTAGAGGGTGAATAGGTAGTATGTATGTATTAACTAATATGGTCTGCAATGGCCATTTGAAGTAGTGTTGAGTTTATTAATTGCCCAGTCTCTCTGGTGAAGGTTAGTGTGAAACCTGAGACCTAAGGGGACAGGAAGAAGATACTCTGCAGATGTTGGCTTTGGCAAGTAGGGCTGCAGGTTATAGCTTCCACCATATATGTTATAAGGCATCACTTCAAATTGTGAGAATCAGGATCATGGGTGCTACATAAGTATGTCAAAATAGAAATTGGCTAACCCTGCTGTATACAATGATTCATACTTACTGCTAACTGCACTGCAATCGTTCTAAAAATGCTGAACATTGCACACGGCACACCTATGATATAAACACATGACAAAGCATTTTATTGTTTTCAGGCACAAAGATGTTTGGATGAATGTGCTGTGTGAAATCCAGGAATTCCACTCTTTCATATAAAAATGTCCATAGAAGATTTATTCTAAAATATCAGGAGATAAATGACTAAATATTAGATTGTGTGATCAGTGGAGATGATCAAATCTGTACTTTGATCAAATATGATTAAGGGATGACTTGCAGTCCTTGAGATTGATTCACTCGCCTGCAACTGTGAAAGGATAGTACACATAGACACATGAGGAGATGTATCCCTCATGTGCAAACCCTTTTAAAAGCCTTATTTATCCTCAATTTATAGTCCACCAATTTCATTTCATGACCAATGCAATTTCCATTATGGTCAGGGCAGACAGCACAAAAAAAAAAAAGGAGAGAAATATAGATTCCTAAAAGGTAAAATAAAAATGTAGAAATATGTGAAAAAACTGGCGTAACAGTGTTAAGTGGTGAATTCAACTGGTATATTGCTCATATTCATATTGCTGTCTCCCAATCATTTGGTGATCAGTGAATTCACAAGGCATATTGCTCATATTCATATTGCTGTCTCCCAATCATTTTGTGATCAAAGTATTGAGTTCACATACATAAATACTGTACATAGCTATTCATTCCTTATTATCTTGTATGAAATATCAATATAAGCATTTGAGAACTTTGTTTTGCGTGCAATTTGTTATTATTTCTCACAAGCATTATCGTATCTCCCTTAATCACTCAGTATACTGCTGTACTCAATAGAAGCCTGACAGACCCTGAAAAAAACCTTAGAACGCAGTGAAAAAGCATGCAGTCATTTTGGTGAATTAAGTTTTGCATTAAAAAATCCAGCAAAAATTGATAATAAAACATGCATTTGATCAATTCCACTTATCCATGCAAATAAAACCTTTAGGGACCATTTACACCCTAGGACAGGCTTTCACTTTCTACTATTCCAATGACACTGACAAAGCACCGGGCTTTCACCTACAGAACACTGTTAGTGTCACTGGCATGTTGGACAGTTGGGAACCAGGTGCACTGTCAGTGTCATTGGAATGTACACACATTGCACTTGGATCCCACCTATCCACCATTTTGTAGACATCAGACCTATCATATATGCCCCTCCAATTTTTAAAAGGCACAATTTGAACACCTCCACCATAGCCACATCCGTGCCTACCCCCCACCTGTGCAAAGTCACACCCATGGCCCACTCACTGCCCCACCCACTCTTTCAGGAAATACAGTTTCTAAAAGTTCCCATGTATGGATATAAGCAGGATCCTGACATCACACTGGTAAGTTTTTTTTTGACCACAATGCAGACTCTCATCCCTTCAGACTCCTACCTACTAATGCATAAGATTACCTAATTTAGAGATCACACCATATTAGAACAAACTAATAGGGACTGGTGAGAGTGACCACTAGGTAAATTAACTTATGAATGGATCATATTTGAAAGTCTGGTTCAAGTGGTGGATGATGCACCAGGATCACCTACACCAGTAAACGATGTTTAACAAGCAGTTACACAAAAAGCCTGGAGTGATTCATTTTGCTATGCATGATAAGCCTGTTCTGTAACGTTTGCAAATGTTAGTTCCTAGACATAATCTGTATACATGCCAAGAAGTGCTCTGTCATTCTTTAGCCTGTATAGTAGGAGTCTCCGGTCTGTGAAATTGAATGATATTAGGGAAGCACATGTGGGATTAGTGAACAAGAAATGCGATTGACTTTACATTTTTATTCAGTGTAGACTCTGATAGCAACCCTTAGTAAACATACCTGTAAATGGAAAGCAGCAGTGAGTTTCCTTATACATTTCACTATAATCACATGTGTCAGCTGTTGCCTAGCTACAGGAACATTTGAACGTATGCATAAAATGTATTTGCAAAGGAATCAATATTTCTACGAAGAACAGTGAAATTTATATTTTACAAGAAAACTTTAACTATATCAATGATTACTATGCATTAAGAGGCAAAAAATAAACACCACAACAAAATGATACGCATTTCTATATTTTAGGTTTGTAAATAGTGAAAAAGCCTACTTAGTTCAAACATTAGGTTCATCTCCATAAGTCGAGTCTGGTACTAAAAGCTTTTTTAATGTTTAACGTTGTGTATGTTCAATTATCTAGCATATTTCCTTGTTCAGATATAAAATAGAGTTATTCCATGTACAAGGTTCCCCTCTTGGCACTGATCATTAGTAAAATGATAGTAGTAAGTACTTGTTTTTGTTGTATAACTAATGCTTGACTGGTGGACTAAGACTGAGCTATAAACAAATTGGGTAGCAGTAGAAGGAGAAAATCACAAAACGTTTTTAATAGATCTAGTGTTTTAAAGTGAACCTGTTAGGGACCCTGCCTTAAAGGAGAACTATGGGGTTAAGGCTTCTCCCCATAGTTCTCCTTAGGGTAATGGGAGGACACAAACGAGCGTCCTCCCGTCACCCTAAGCTCAGTATACCGCGAGCCACAGCTCGCAGTATACTGAGACGCCACAGTATACTGCAAGCTACTGCTCGCAGTATACTGAGACGCCGCAGCTGAAGCGGATCCCGACAATTAAATCTGGATCCGCCCAGCTGCGTGAGTGACAGCTGGCTCTGCCTATCTAGAGGCAGAGCTACCTGTACCCGCCCCCTCCCCCGTCCGATCCACCAGTCAGCGCTGGCGGATCGGAGCGGGGAGGGGGAATCCAGCCCCTCCCCTGTCGCAGCAGAGAGCCATGACAGGATCGAGAGGTGAGCGAACACCGATATGTGATCGCTCACTTCTCGATCTACTGAGCTGACCTGTGACAGTCTCATTGTCACAGGTCGGCTAGAACTATGAGGTGAGTGAAAAGCATTCACCTCATAGTTCTCCTTTAAGCAGTAGTCCCTTTAGTTTATTTCATATCTCTTGGAATCCACAAAAGATAACCCAGACCTGTGCAGCCTGAAAAGTACCTCACCCCCTATTATTAATCAATCAATGCACAAAATTTAGAGAATTGGGGTTTAAAGAGGCACAACCCATTGCATAAGAATAAAAAACATGTAGATTGTAATTATATTTATACAAATTAGTGATTAACAAACAGATTAAAACCTAATCAAAAAACCACATCCCTTCCATCCTTGTTTGTGCCCCACTTGTTGCTGGCATCAAGCTACATTCCATGAACCCATCACACTCCTGACCGTATACATGTAGAATAGGTGGGTGCAGTGGTAATCAACCTATGGCAACCATTTTCATGCACAAATAGAAAAATGGACACTGGCACTCCAGACGCAGTGCAAATGTGTCTATTGACAAAAATGCAGCATATCACACTTGATGCAACATTTCGGGGTCTCGCAGTATCCCCTTCTTCATCACATGCTCTGCCTGAGAAAGGGGATCTTGTGAGACCCCAAAACGTTGCATCAAGTGTAATATGCTGCATTTTTGTCAACAAATAGACACATTTGCACTGCATCTGGAGTGCCGGTGTCC
This sequence comes from Nanorana parkeri, assembly GCF_000935625.1. Classification (NCBI taxonomy): domain Eukaryota; kingdom Metazoa; phylum Chordata; class Amphibia; order Anura; family Dicroglossidae; genus Nanorana; species Nanorana parkeri. The sequence continues at coordinate 595,811 of NW_017307212.1, forward strand.
ATATTTCCATTTGTTCACTTGTTGCTGGAACACTACAAGGCTTGTGCAGGAGCTGCCTGCATTCTAGCAATGAAGAACACATGTCATACCTTAATGAGGCATTCATTGGTGGCCTCACATGCAAAGAATTACCTTGGCCAGTCATGCATTAATTCACAAATGACTAAAAGCTGGTTATTCTGTGCATGTATGGCCACCAATGGATGGCTCATTTAGAGCTGATGTAAACATCAGTCATTTGTAATCAGTGGAGCAGGTGCTTCACATTGTTTCTATTGGTCAGTGGCAGCCAAAAGGCTGCACTAATGCTGTATGCTTGTATGCATTTAAACTGTTACACAAACATTACCTGCATACAACATATGGACATTTCATGCAGGACCTTGCCGCCAGCTTCTGCCAACAAGATCCTGCATATTATGTTGAGTATTTCCATACATCCATGTGCATGAGTTCTTATACAATTTACAAAGTCGAATATTTTGCTCTCTGGCCCTAAAGGATGTCAAAATATGAAATCATGTAGTGATCTAGATTCAATGAAGGAATAGCCATACTTAAAAATATACAGTAACCAGGAAGTTAATAAGCATTCACAAACTGCATGCCAGGTATGGTTGGTAAACTTACAAAGCCTAACACAGTGAGACTCAATAAGCAGAGACACCAATAATTGGACTGGCTTTACAGCATCCATGTTAACACTCTGCAATCTATGTATAAACAATTAACAGAGCTAAATCTCTGTGAACATTCCTTCTTTGTGAACAGAGGCAAACATTAATGTTCTTAGTATTTGTGATTACTTTTTGGGTCGAATGTAAAATTTGGAAAGTATCACATTATGGCCACTAGATGGAACTGAGAGCATAGAAAATAAACGTTTATTTCCTGTGCCCCTCAGCTCCACTTAGCGACCATATTTTGCATTATTACAAAAAAGCAATATTTTCCTCATGATATATTCAACCTGAAAAGAAAATATACTAAGAATGTTCATTTTTGCCTCTATTGGCACAGAAGGAACATCCAAAGAAATGTGCAGGGTGAATGGCTCTGCAAACTATTTACAAATAGACCCCTCTGTGTTAGGTTAGTGAATCTACGAGGCTGTTAAACGGTCTCCTGTAGGAAACCTTAGCTGATCTAGCCTCAGAGATACTAGTTCATATACATGCAAGCTGAGTGTGTATAGAGTATGTGTAAAATGTGCACGTTTGTACTACCTCTCAGAAAGATCACAGTATTCCCCCAGATAATGCCTACATTACTGTTTCGCTGTTTTCTTCAGGCCACTTTCACTCTCTATGAACCTTTATTTAATATGTCTGTTTAATGTGTAACACAAACAAGACTAAAACTGTGAATCTATATGAAATGTGCTGCTTATACCCTATAAAATTCATTCTGTTATCGCCATGATTCACAGTAACATTTTCTCCACTGATACCTGATGAAACTGTCTCAATGCTCTTAGTAAAAAACCAAGGCTTATTTTCTATAAACTACTTATATTGTAAGTGCATGAAAATGCCTCAACTTGCAAACTTCTATAAATGCTCAGTGACGGTAATGAAACCTGACACAAATTTTGCTTTTTTTTCTCCTTCTGCAACATTTATGCAAATCTTAATCTCCATTTCATAATAACTCTATGATTCAATCCTTATTGATCTATTTTTTCTTCCAAAATTGCAACTCTGTGCTGAATATTAAAACTGACGCAATAATACAAGTAAATAATCAGAATATATAGTCACAAAGAGACACTAGCAATCTGAATATGTTTCACTGTCAAGAGAGCAAGAAAAAATCATTATGCAAATATAATACACATGGGGAATGACAAGCTATGACAAGATACTCCTTGGATATAGCTGGATAATATTAAAGATATTTTTTAGAATCCCTGCTAGATACAGTAACAGTAGTATTGTCTTAAACCATGCATGGTAAATTTAAGATGAAAAAAACTAAATCAAAATGGATATATACATATACAGTATCTCAAAGAAGTGAGTACACCCCTCACATTTGTATAAATATTTTATTATATAATTTCATGTGACGACACTGAAGAAATAACACTTTGCTACAATGTAAAGTGGTGAGTGTACACCTTGTATATCAGTGTACATTTGCTGTCCCCTCAAAATAACTCAATACATAGCCATTAAAGTTTAAACCGCTGGCAACAAAAGTGTATATATATCTAGATAGATCTATCTATATAGATCTATCTAGATATATATATACCAATACCATTTTTTCGAAACCGAGGAGGAGTGTCGGTACTTTTCCTAAAGTACTCACCAATACCAATTACTGATACCTTTTTTTTTAGTGTCATGTGACAGTTTTTATGATTTTAGGACAGTGGTGGAGCACAGGGCCCGGAGGCATCAATCCATTATATAGCAATGCAAAATATCATCAGCTATAGACAAATCCCAACAATACATTATACAGCAATGCAAAGTAATATGAAGCTACATATTCTGTGTTGCTCACCAGGGCTGTGTGCAGGGTCTCACCAGGGCTGTGCGCAGGGTCTCACCAGGTCTGCATGCAGGGTCTCACCAGGGCTGGGTGCAGGGTCTCACCAGGGCTCTGCGAGCAAGTGCAGGACTCACCAGGGCTGTGCAGAGAGGTGCAGGTTTCAACAGGGCTACGTGTGGGTTGGTGCAGGTCTCACCAGTGCTGCGTGCAGGGTCTCACCAGGACTGTGTGGAGGGTCTCACCCGGGCTGCATGTGGGTCTCACCAGGGCTGCATGCAAGGTCTCACCAGGGCTGCATGCAGGGTCTCACCAGGGCTTCGTGCAGGGTCTCACTAGGGCTGCGTGCATGGTCTCACCAGGGCTGTGTGCAGGTGTCTCACCAGGGCTGCATGCAGGGGTCCCACCAGGGCTGCATGCAGGGTTTCACCAGGGCTTCATGCAGGGTCTTACCAGGGCTGCATGCGGGTCTCACCAGGGCTATGCGGGTGGGTGAGGGACACCCCATTGCTGTGCCAGGTCTCACCATGGCTGTGCGGGTGGTAGGAAGGAGAAAGAGGAGATGCGCAGCCGGACCAGTGCTATAAACAGCTGCCGCGAGATCCCCACAAGAATGCTATGAGGTTCTTTTTTTTAATATATATATTGTCCTGTGTTTAGCTGGGGGGTACATGTGCTTAATCTTAAGAATGATTTGATACAAAGGTAGAGGTGATGATGGTCAAGTATTGTGTGCATAAATGAAATGGCAGCTGAAAAGGCTCTATTAAAGACTATTAATCCAAGGGTCTATCATCTACTTATATGGCCAAATGAGCCTATCTTACACAGATTCAGACTTTTGCCCTTATTCTGTAATAAGTGTATATAATCTTGGAGCAGTAACCCATAGTACCCAATTAGAACCTAATTGTACTGAACTGAAGAGCAAATTTAAATTATAACTTAAGTTCAGTAAACTCCCAGTTAACCGGCACCGTGGGGACCAGTAGATGCCGGATAAATGTAGTTTCTGGCTGCTTGAGAGTTAATAGTAACTCTCATGCAACTCCCCCCATGGTGCCCCGCTCCCCCTCTGTGACCCCATTCATCTGCCAACTAGATTGCAGGTGAATGTAAATAGCAGGCAGTGGAAAGGAGCAATAGCCAGACTGCTATTGGCGATTTCAAATTGAAAAACCCAATAGCAGGCTGAGCAAAGAAGCGGACCTGAGAGAGAAGGTTCTCTCGCAGGTCCGCTCTTTTGCTTAGTGGATGAGTGCAATAGCCAGTTTGCTATTAGCTATTGCTATTTGGCTGGCTAATGCTCCCTTTTGTTTACATTATGCGGACGACCATGGGATCTAGCCCTTGGCCAGCAACAAGATGTAAACAAAGAATTAAAGTTACTTGAATGCCAGGTTTCTTGAATACCGGATAATGGGGAGTTCACTGTATGTGTAAATCCTAACTGGATATAACTTTGTTTTCTAAAGCATTTTGCATCATAAACAATCACTGGTTTTGCTTTTAGAAATGCTGTTTTCATATATTGTTAATTCTCTTTTGCAACTCAGTGCTGCTATTCTCCTCCAGACTCTTTCACCCTCTTCCTGGCCACATGCATGTACTCCATCAGTTGCTATACTGTATGATAGGCCCCATCCACACATTTTCAGGAATTGCTTCATGAGTCCCATGTTAACAGCTGTGGGCAGTAGGCACTTTAAAATTCAATAACTGCTGACAGCAACCACAGCTGTTTGCGTGTATTCACACATGCTGTTTGTTACCACCGGACAATTATACCTAGGGGTCTATTCACTAAGCTGCCGTGGGCAGCCGAGTGAAAGACCGATCTGAAGTGAAGTGATCCCAACACTGTTCGGCTATTCACTTCAGGCTGGTACGGCTGATTTCAGCCGTACATCGGCTGAAATCAGCCGTACATCGGCTTGCTTCACATGGCTTCGGGTCAGCCGAACATGCTCAGCATGTTCGGCCGACCCGAAGTGCAGAAGGAGTTCGACTAAGCCGATCCAACATCTGGACCGGCTGAGCCAAACCTCCGTCAGGCTTGTCACTGCTGTTCGAGCTATTCTTAAAGATGCCGAACAGCAAGCAGTGAGTGAATAGCCGAATGC
>NW_017307212.1:600489-610396 GCF_000935625.1 Nanorana parkeri
TGTTTGGAGATCAGTGTCCCTGGTTAGCAGGTAACCAGGGACGCTGATCTCACTGCAAGTGGCCGGAGCCAGCCGTAAGATCACGGCTGGCTCCGCCCAGCTGTCAGAAGCAGGCTGGCCAATGGCCAGCCACTCCGCCAGCTTTGGCTTTCAGCACGGCTCAGCCGAGCCAATGCATATGCGTTCGGCTCGGCTGAGCCGCTCGGCCATGATCGGGAGCTGTACAGGCTATTGTGAATAGCCCGTACAGCACCCCTACGGTTCTCCTGAACCAAAGGGGTCCTGGGACCGAAGCTAGCCGAAGGATCGGCCGAAGCTACGGCCAGATCCTTCGGCAGCTTCGTGAATAGACCCCCTATATGCAGGTATATGCAGGTGCAATCATCCACTGGTAATCGCAGCATGTATGATTACAAGTGGATGGCTATGGGTGCTGGCAACTGTCATTGTATTGTATTGTCATTATATTGCACTGTGCCTCCAGCCTGCTAAGAAAAATGGTAAAACATGTCTGTGCAATGTTGGTTCAACTGCCTATAGTCTCCACTAGTAGAGCATATGACAGAGTGATAATACAGGAGATGGGAGCATTGTCAACCTATAAGAGGAAGTGCCTGAACAATGACCATTAGCTATTATTTTAATGAACATTGTTGGTATAAAAAGATTGAAAACTATATTCGAAATTACATTACCATGTTAACGATTATATGAATTTTTGTACATCTGATTAAGAAAGAATTTCCAGATCACAAAGTGATGGTGGTGGTATGCAAGAGTAGGCAAGCAAATTCAATCATTCTAACATTCAATTGTTGACTTTACCCTTTAAAAAACAATATTTAATGGGTAGCTTTACTATAGTTACCTTATATACATGTACAATTTCCTTCTCTGTCAGGTATTTTGTTTGCAGACTGGTTCCTTAGTGCTGGCTATAGATACTAGATAGTGGTCAAAGAGTAGGAAATGATCTGTCATTTTAAAGATTAATTTTTCCCCCTGATGCTTGCATGGATATGTATGCTTATATCCTTTAAGCATGTTTATAATGTGACATGTGTCACAATGCTTATCTCTACACTGACAGGATAATGGAGAATCAGACAAAAAAATTGAATCTCATTTGATACCTATGCTGTCTCTGGGTTCACAAAGGGTGTCAATAAATAGAAAAAAACATGCTTCAGGTGTTTTTCACTTCAAGCTCCAAAAAACAGTGTAGCACTATATCTTGATGTGCCTATTTCATTCAAAAAGTCAGAGGACATGGAACAGTGCACAGAATATACGAATTTCAGAGATACCATGGATAGAGGAGCACAGATGGCAATGTAGTAATAAGTTCTTGCCGTTGAGCCTTCCAGGTTTTCTGCAGTGTAACTTTTTATAAAATGTAGAACTTTATTAATATCCACATCAATGTTGTCTAAGTACTGTAGTAATAATAATTCAGCCTAAATCCGGAACATGCATGTTTTTGGTTCCTCTATAATGCTTTCCATATTTACTGAAATTTAGGAATAGAAAGGGAGTTGGATACACAGTTAGATATACAAAGGAAACATTGTCAATGCTAAAGAGCATTGCTGTTTCCACCATAGCTGAACTAAGGTGGATGCTCCAGAAAAGGCCAGCAACACATGCATTTCTTTTAGTTCTTCTTTTCATGATATTCACTATGGTCCAGCAGCTTTGGGGATAGGGGATTTGCTACTGCTTACTGTTTTGTATGTACAACCTTCACTGCTATTCTATCTTTAATATATTCAAAACTTTGTTTTTTTATAAGGGAATTATTAAATCCCGTCTGTTTTTTTTTCATCTGTAAACCATTTGGAAATATTTGCCTTCACTTCCTGTCCTGTGGACTTTACAGACAGTAAATCTCTCTACCATGAAGGAAATACCCTCATAGATAGTTGTCCCCAAGTGTTCCCATTAGGGGGTTCCCATGCTTTTCCTATTCTGGTGACTACCCCAAATTCCTGATTTCCTCTCTCTTTCAGCTCCAGTGACACCGGTGACCAGAACAAATAAAAAGAGTATATCTCCCTAGTGGGGACACAGATAGGAATAAAAACCTGACAAGGGTTTTAACTTCCCACCCCTCTACTAAAAATGGCTCTATATAAACTGTATTTCTTCTATAAGCATAAACCTAGCAGAATGACCTAGGGGATAATCTCTTAGCTGTAGATGCATATCTTATGATTAGTCATCTGCTCAGACAATGTTATTTTTTTCTGTATGTACTTGATATTTGTAAAAAAAAAAGTAAAGAAACGTATAAATAGACAATAAACGTATGCAAATGGCATAAACATCGAAAACAGAATCTACATTTTGTTGCTTACTATAATTTTCTTAGGAAAAAATGAGTAAAGCTGTTTGGCTTCAGCAACACTGTAAAACAAGCTTGACTTAAGTAGATCACATTTATCATTGCACTTTAGTTTTTCTTTGTGTTTGCTGTCACGTAAGAGAACTTACTGTCTTAATGTAACCAAATATAGGTCAGCCAAGATGCACAGATCAATCAAGAGACACAACTTTAAAGACTGCTTTTTCTTGCATACGATATAAAGTCTTATTTTAACCATATAATGCACAGAACTGTTAAAGCTTGCTCGTACACTAACATCTTCTGTAATAGTGCATGCAGCCATAGAGCCATAGCCATGGGCCATACCCAGCCATATAGAAAAATGGATGTCTAGGTCTATAGTTCAGTGTATGCACCAAAGATGAACATTTGCTATGCTGAGCCAAACGGAGGACAATTACGGAGGACATTACAGAAATGGAGGATATACATATATTGGTTTTCATTTCACATCTGCAATAGTATTGGAAATGTGTTTGTGTGTGTGTATGTGTGGGGTGCCCCCTTCCTTTAGTATGCTCCTTGGATTTATGGGCATCTTGAGTGCATAGAAATAATACACTCCTTTCTGGCCAGAGTGTCCCAAGTTGCTACGAGCCAGGCAGTGAGATGTGTAGGGGCCATATACATCTACCAGCCCAGCTCTTAGCAACCTGGGACACTCTGGCCAAAAAGAGATTGATAGACACACTGCAAAAATGTGCAGCCCCCACATGATCCAAAGAGATGCCTGCCTCATTATAGGGATGACCCTTCAGGGAACACTCAGTCATTCTAGGAAACCAGGTGCAGTGAATGCAAGAGATCCGTAAATTAAGCTCTATAGATAGGACACTAGTGTCATTTCTCAAAGTGTCCTTCTCAGCTCCTGGTAACCAGCAATGTCCCAAGATCATGATAAAGGGCAATTCAGCAGTTCAAGATCTCCTAGCCATTGTAGTCATGTGCAATCTCTGACCCAAGTGTAGATCATTACAATATCATTGTATAAGGTTCTCAAGTTGCCTGATGGTAGTGCATCTACTTTTTGCTGCTCCACTAGCAAAATGACAATGAGACAATGACTTAGTATCAATATGCTATTTTGTTATTGTATGTACTACCAAGAAGTCAGGCTTGTGTGTGGGCAAAGGATAGCACCCATGGGCTTCACGCAGGTAAATACACAGGGGGCATCCCATAGGGTGTCCATACTTTTTTTGCAGGGGGCTTGCTGTAAGGGGGTCTGTGCACACTCTTTTACTTCTTGAACTGCTTAGTGGTAGTTTTAAAGCTGGAGACTGAAACTCAAATGTCATATTCAGACAATGCAGAGCAAAGCTAAATAAATGGGACAAAATAAGTATTTTAGTTAAACAATAACTGTACATTAATGTAAAGTAAAACTGTAATAAACCTGACCAATTCAAATCAAGCATATAATTAAAATGCAAATTAAGAGGTTCATAATCAGAAATATTTTTTAGTACAAATAGTACTGGCACAATAAGTTAAAAATCTCAATGTGTATGGAACAGAAGCAATTGCAGTACAGAACCTCAGGGAAATGCATTGCAGTTGATGGGAATTTAGCACGTTGAACAAATTAAGTCTAATTCTCTATTGTTGTCTGTTAATTAAACAGATGTACGTTGGCACCTCAGTGCCCTGACTATATGGAGCAACAGAGAGATTGCCTTGTAAGCACTGATATGTATTCACAGTGTGCATGTTAGGGGAAAATAATCTATTGAGGGATTGAATGATCAGATACCCCTCTGTGCAGTCACCTTCCAAGGTACACATCAGTCCAAAATAAATCAATTGTGTTTAAACTTGTTCAGCAAACAAGCCCATGGCTTCTTTGCTAGCTTAATCACTGTAGCTGCTTATATGCTCACTTTCTGAAAGGCCCTGACTTTGACCCTGTAAAAATATTGTATAGCAAGGACTGAAACTTTCTAAAAGGCTGCTAAAGCTAGCTAAGAGTGTAGTTAAAGCTACAGTTAGCACTCACATTAAGTTCTGTATTCAGCATTACCGGAGTAGAGCTCAATCAATCTTGAGGGCCCATACACACCTCTCCAGTGTGATGCATGAATGCACAGTATGATGACTAGCATGTTGCAGTAATATATGTTTTCAATGGTGGCACAGCAACACACTAACCCAACAGACCTCTGAAGCACATGTGTTGCAGTGCAGCACATTTTATTTAATTTGAATGGACTGACTTAAAACAACACATGTTAACACAGTGCACCAGAAAGGCAAAGTTTGAGTGGGCCCTAAAAGTAAGCACACTAACCATTTTAAACTCTTAAAACAAAAAAGTTATGCTTGTGAGCGAGAACCACAGGGTGTCTGTTTTGATCTTTAGAAGCCAGACAATCCCATTCTTTGTGCTGTTTTAAAGTTCACCTAATTACTAGGAACTTGTCTTTCATGACGTCTGGGCTAAATCACACGCACCTGCCCATTTCCCTGTGCAAAAAGTGTTTTTTTTTCAGCGCACTTATTTCTACCTAATCCACCACAAACAAAGGCATCTTTAAATAGTTTCAAATCATCACATTTTTCAAAATTTCAATTGTATACTGCAATCAGACATACTCTGGTCCTGTTTATTATGCAGCAACTGACATCAGCTATACAGTCAGTTGCAGTGTAGTCAGCAGCACCCTCTTTCCCTCCCATTTTGCTTTTACATCATAAGCCTGTGTACCCCCACCTTCTCGTGCCTGGCAACTCTTCTCTTACAAGATCATCAAGAGTGGGTTAGTGTTGGAATCCTAAATGATCTTGGGAAAAGAGCATTGCCAGGTTTAGGGTGGAGGAATTGTACACATTTATAATAGTGGTGAAAAGAGAGGTTCCTGGCTTGGTATAACCTGGTATCTTAGGATATCAGCTCTTAGGTAGGATGTTTAATTTTAAAGTATTTCTACCTACTCTATCTGCCTTTAAGCCATCCCTGAAAACGCATCCCTTCAGGAATCCTATCCCACCTCTACCAAACAAACTACCTTTCTACCACTTGTCCTTCTCTTTTAGATTGTAAGCTCTCCCAAGCAGGGCCCCCCTAACCATCGTGTATTGAATTGTATTGTAACTGTACTGTCTTCTTTTATATTGTAAAGCACTGCACAAACTGTTGGGACTATATAAATCCTGAATAATAATAATAGCTATACCTCCCCCATAATTTGGCCTTCATCCTGGGGTGGAGCTAAAGCCAGCACTAACAGAAATAAAAGCATGGTTTTAATTATAAACCCCTGCACAGATTGGAATTCAGCTGGAAACTTGGTGCCCTTGGGAATGTAACAAAAATATTTAACTTCTTGTGATACTTCTTCTTTAATCCTGCTCTTGAACTAAGAATATTGAACTTATAAGGCTCACCAACAATGTGAGATCTGGTAGACTGGTAATCTGAGGTGGTGTTAGGAATCGGTGTCCTCCAGAATAAAAATTGTGGTTTGAGGAGTTCCATGACACTTCAGGGGCTTTATAAAAAAAAGTACACATTCGTTATTGTACACAGCGTGTGTGTTTGTGCATGTCAGGGCCGTCTTTACCGCAGGGCAAATGGGGCACTTGCCCTGGGCCCCATAACGTACAGGGGCCCACAGCAGCTGTCCCTTTCACATCCAGGGGCAAACAGAAAACGAGCTGTGTGTGTGAGCCGGTGGAGAGACAGAACGGACATCCGTTCTCAGTAGCAGCCTGCCTGTGAAGTGACCGTCCGTCCGTGTGTGTGTGTGTCTCCTGCTGTGATCTTCTCCCCCAATGCCTGTCACAGAGATCCGGCAAGCACGGAGGAGAAGGAGGGTACAGCCAGACAGCACAGGTAAATCTGAAAAAAAAACAGTTACCATCATTTTTGTAATCTTACATGTATCTGTATTTAACTTTACATCTGTCTTTAGCACACAGGCTGGGGTCTGGGAGCAGGACTGGGGAGGGAGATTCTGGACTGTGTTGTATTTACAGGCATATCACTAAACGTGCTGAAATGTATATTCAGTCCATGTGTTTAGCAATATGCTGTGTAATTGCAATACAGATTTTACTAATTTATCCATGTTCTGTACTACCTGATAAATCATACAATTAGATTTAAATAAAAATCATATTGTATGATTTATCAAGTAGTATAGAACAAATGTACCAATCAGTGATGGAACTATTGCCATTGCAACCCAGGAGGCAGCTGTGGGGCCCGGGGCACAGGGGGGCCCAGCCAGGATGAGGTACAAAGGGGTCCCCCTGATGCCGTGCGGGCTGCCTGGGTCGTTATAGCATCGAACGCTGCTGGCTGTCACTGGCATCTGTGAGGAGGAATGCGCCGCTGTTCAGTTCACTGACAACCTGTCCATGATCTGTGCAGCGGCTCGTTCCTCCTCACAGCCGCTGCTGAGTTAGTAACAGCCAGCAGCTGCGGTAGAGGAAGCCAGCGTTGGCAGTGGAGGAGGAGGCAGGGCCCAGTAGAGGAGGAGACGAGGCCCAGTAGAGGAGGAGACGGGGGCCCACCGGCGACCATGGAGGGGGAGGAGGCGGGGCCCAGCAGTGGAGGAAGCTGACAGCGGATTGGGGCTGACAGGTAAGAGGTGTGCAGGGGTGTGACCGGCCCACCTGAGACCCTGCAGAGAGCACTAAAGAGAGTCTATGGTGGGCTCTGCAGGGTCATTCTCAGGTGGGCTGTGTGGGGTCTCAGGTGGGCTCTGCAAGGTGTGTGACTAGAAATCACAGGCCCCCAAACAAAATTTTGCTACGGGGTACTGTGATTTCTAGTTATGCCCCTGGTACCAAATAGTCAATAGGAATCTAACTATTCATTCCTGTGCTTTTTTAATTTTATTCTGACTGCAGCAGCTGTCAGAATACTAAAAAAAAAACAAAAAAAAACCCTGCAGATAGCAAAGAAACTATTGCTTCCTCTGCTATCTGCCATCATTTCAGGGGGGTGCTCTCTCTCTCTTGGGGGGGGTGGGCAGAGGGCACCTCCCTGAAATGAGAAGGGCACCTCCCTGAAATTGCTTCTTTCAGGTTGGGATCCCTGCTATACACACATACATATATTGTTTTTAGTTTTTAGTTTTGGGGGAAGGTGATGTAGATGGATACAGGGGGCCTCGGTCAGGAAGTGGTGGGCGGGTTGTGGGGGCCCATCAGCAAAATCTTGCCCAGGGTCCACTTAATATTAAAGACGGCCCTGGTGCATGTGTGTGTTATGTGATATCATCTTAATGCAATGTTTCTTTTAATTGCAGTACAGCCAAAAAAAAACCTGAAAATCTATAATAAGGACATTAGCTGGGTAGAAGCACAATGAATCATAGCTTATTCTTTCCCAAACAGCGAACTTACTGAATGAATGTAAATTGGACAGTTAGGATTGAGAGGATAAAAGAACTGTTTACTTATTGATAAGGAAGTTTAATTCATTCTGCCCTTTGTTCTTCTTGAAAGGTAATTGATTATAAAACATAATTAAAAAGGAATTTTCAGGTAGATACAAGAAATACTTCATCTGCAATTCTGGTTTCAGAAAGAATCAATGAAGATTCTGTATTCTGAATCTTGCATTAAAGTATGCAGAATAATAATGCATTTAAATATCTTCAGCAGAAGTCGGTAAAGAAAAGGGAAAAAATAAATATTGAAACATTATATTATCACCATTGGGAAAATTCATTAGATCAGAAATAAGTCAAGAATGTTATTTTTGAATTTCATGTAGGAATTAATGGAAATCAAGCAGAGTTGTTAAAAACATTTGAACAGACAAGCACAATGAAAACAGAGCATTCATGTTGAGTGTATAGAGATCTAATGGAAAGTGTGTTATAAGCAAGAAAACAATATTTAGAGAATGCTGGTAGTGAATATGATTGTCACGAGTCCCTGTTCCTACTGTGATATTGTAAATAAATATAATACCCAAAGTTGTTTTATTGAGTATAAATAATATGTCTTGTACCTGGCATTCTATTTTTTTATTAAGGCCTTTTATTTTCTTTAGAAGTAATGTTTATTACGTTAGCTATATATCTTCTGTAAATAGCAAAAACAACTGAAACATGGTCAGCACTGATGCAAAAATACTTAAATATGACATTTCTAAACTTTTTTTGATAACAGCAATATCACAAGAATTAGGATCTTTTATAACATTAAACCAATTAAAATCAACATAATTCCCTTCTAAAAGGCTAAATGTAGAAAAAATATCAAATGCAGCCTGCGTTGTACAAGGAATATTATTCTCCCCTACCAAGCCCATGCTCTGGCCATGTATTTAATATCCCTGCGGACTGGTAAAACCTGGCTATTACTAGACACGTTAAATAGATATTACATGTTTTATATATGATAACTCAGCAGTGAACATGTTGGTAAAGACCATAAATGTATTTGATCAGGAAGGGAAATAAGAGGGCAAAATGAAGTTTAATAAGACAGTAAATATACACTTATTAATCCAAAAGATAGGGAAAAATAGCAAAAACTATTAAAAAATGCAGGAAAGGTGGATGCCAGATAATTACCTGCAGGAAAAGGGAGGAAATATAACTCATAATAATACTTGTGTAGTTATAAAAAGAATTTAGAGCCAAAAACTTTTTTTTTTTAGGCGTGGATAAAGTAGGTACCCATCTGGTAGGTTTGTTTTCACTTTCTGTCCCATAGACGGAAAAGGAAGTAAGAGAAAAATTGTAAAAGTGAAAGGAAATCCCCAACAGCAGTGCTAACAGATGTCTCTAGATGTTCCCATTTGAAGGTTTCTATGTCAATCCTATTCCCATTTCTTTTTGTACTGGAAAAATAGTCAAATAGAGATGGTGCATGTATTTCCATAGAGACAAGTAATAGGCAATCTGGGAATTGCTTTCAAGAAATGCATGAAACACATTATTTTTTAATGGCACCTCAAACATGGCAAGAAGGACGTGTGTTGAGATCCTTAGATTCCAGACCTAGACTAGAGATAGAGCCTAGTTAAATTAACTGACACTAAGCTCAATCCCTTTCCAGTGCTGAGTCCCACCATTCAATGGCAGAGCCTCTACTAAATGCTGTTGTTGAATGGCTGGACTTGGACTTGGAGTCCAAGGGTCTACACGGAAAAAAAGGAAATGATTTAAAGAATTTATTAAAGATCCCCAGCAAATTTAAAAAATGTGTTTGTCTGCAATTATTTTGCATACTGTCATTGCGACTAGCAGTAACATAATTTCAAGAAACACAAGAGGCCATAAGTCTTCTCCAGCATCATTCAACCCAGAAGAGAGGGGGCATCAAGTGAGTGCAGGCAGCCATGGAACTGGCTACTGAGGGAAGTCACCATGGTGCCCTGCAGTTACAGTGTACTGATGCTAAAGGTGCCCATACACTATACAATTCTCGTACGAGAATCACGGGAAATCCCGTGATCGTACGAGAATCGTACAGTGTATGGAAGGCGTGCAACCGTTTCGACTGTACGGCCGCACGTCTTCCGTCGAACAAGCAGGCTTGAAGACCCGCCGAGAATAG
>NW_017307212.1:610992-613115 GCF_000935625.1 Nanorana parkeri
GCGGGTTAGTGGCCTGCTTGTTCGACAACTGCCGAACGGGCCCATGTGCGCAAGCGCACACTGCCCGTTTGCAGTGATCGGAAGCCCGCCCCTCACTGCGATCATTGGAAGCCCGCCCCTCAGCGGGGCGGGCTTTCTATGATCCCAAGTACGATCTGCCAGTCCAAGATGGGCAGATCGTACGAGCTTTCAATAAGCTTACGACCATCGCAAGACAAAAGTCTTGCGATGGTCGTAAGCTGTATGGGCACCTTAAGAGTGCTCTCTGCACCATGGACCAATCACCCCTGAAAAAGATCCAAAGTACCTCGCTTTTCAGTGGTCTAAGGATACCTGGAAAAAGTAAGTATAAAAGAAAAGCAGAAAATACACACTGGAGGGGCCCCCGGAAGGTTGGAGGAGGGTGGACCGAGCTGGTAGCCAGAAGCGTGAAGTTGGCCTTAAATGATTAACACAGGTATTTGCAAGCATATTAGCAGCATTGACTCCCACAGTGTTTTCTAGGGCTTACAGGTTCAGTTTGACTATTTGTGCGGAGTATTGAAAACTGCCTCCAAACTTGACTGACTGCTTCTACTGCATTCATTTAAACAAGATAATAAATGCACTGGTATGGAAGAGTGTGAACTTGTAATATTCCAGAATAAATGTATAGAGCAGGGGTAGCCAAACTCCGGCCCTCCAGCTGTGGTGGAACTACAAATCCCATGAGGCTTTGTAAGATTCTCACAGCCACAGACATGACTCCCGGAGAGAGATGCATCGTGGGATTTGTAGTTTCAACACAGCTGGAGGGCCGGAGTTTGGCTACCCCTGGTATAAAGGAATCTGCTAAAATGTATGAATGCTCTTTGACAGTGAGCATAGTAATCTTTTTAGTAGCTGAGTACAACACATTGGATTATGTAATCAGCTAGAGATTCGGAGTGGATTCCTGCAGTTTCCTTCATTAACGTTCACATAGGAAGTCTAAGTGTGACTAGTGGGGAAATGCTACCTCATTGAAAATGCATTGTCAAATTTTGGGAAAATCACACTTGCATTTGGAAAAAAAAGATATGTACTGAAATAGGAAACATGATAATGACATGTAGAAAAAAATGCAGTAAAGAATAAGCACCCATATTATAACACTGCTTTATTTTGCAATTGAATATTGTATTCAGTAGCACAAGACACTGTTTTGCCCCTGTCTGCTACAACATAATAAAAACGTGCCCGTAACTCAAGAAATGTAACGTCGCAAAGCTTTGCAGGAAAGAGTTCACTTGTAAAGCAGGTGCTCTGTGTTGTCCTTCATAGACCTGTCCTCTCCTCCTCTCATTGTGAGAAGGGAACAGTAGTATGCCAGAATTGAGAATAACACTTTATTCATCCATACACGTGAGGTGACAGCTGAGCTTTACAGTAGTGCTTCAAGGGAAGTGATTCTGTTTATGCTGTGCAAAGCCTAGACCTGCAACAGACTTAGTATTTTCAGACTGAATAATTTAACTTATTCTAGAGCATTTGGGTATCTTACTAATATTTCTAACAAGTGGTAAAAAAAGATTGTACAAGACAAACCAAGAGATGTGAACTTTCCCGTTCAAGTATTGTTTAAAGGATTGATCCATGGATGAGCGAACCGTGCAAAATTTTGCTGCACGCTCCCGGAACCCAGCAAGCTTTTTTTTTAAAAGGGCATGGGTAGCTGTGTACTGCCATGGGGAACATGTAGCAATACAAAAAAAGGTATTGTTCAGCAGGTAGTGGGTCTTTTATTACGCTTAAAGAGCAATAATAAACATACACATTAAATGCTTGGAGGATGTCTTAAACCTGCATGTGAAGTTGTGGCCCAGTATGATGTACTCCAGCAAAAGTAACATTTAGAAAAATAAAAAACTATCGCCACAATAAAAATTCAGGCTTGCTTTGTCCTTTCTGTAAAAAAAGGACATAGGGGTCCTCCTCAAAATCCATATCAGACCCTTATGCAGTGAAATAGCATCTGGTATGGATTTTGAGGGTGACCCTATGCAAAACAACAACTAAAAAATGGCATGGGTTCCCCCCCAGAGTCCATATCAGACCCCCTGTCAAGGCATGCAGCCTGGTATCCACCCTCATGAACCAACCCC
>NW_017307212.1:613196-618572 GCF_000935625.1 Nanorana parkeri
TCCCCCATCCCTGTCCCAGTGGATGTAGGAGTCGGTGGGGGGAATCTTATTGGAATCTTTAGGCCCCCTTTAAAAACATATATTTGATCATCCCCCTATGTGAATGAGTAATGGGTGAATGGGTATTGACCCAATGTATATCCAAAATGAATCACGTTGTCCAGAGATATAGATCCGATGTCAATCACGATGATACTCTTCGTCCGGCTGCTGAATGGCAGCAAGTTGTTTCCCCCTTCCTGAAACATGCCAGACCAAATGTCTTTAACATTGGGAGGCAAATTACCCTTTCCTGACTATCCTGGCTGCATGCCCCAATAAGGGTCTGGCATCGATTTTTGAGAGGGACCCCAAAATCCATAGCAAAATCAGTGAATATGGGGGTCTGCAGGGCCCAGAATATGAGATCTTCAGGCCCCCTCTCCCCTATTTGAATGAGTAAAGGGTGCATAACACTTTTTACTCTTTCCCCAAAAAAGTTAAATAGTAAACAAAAAAAAATCTTAAAAAGACCTTTAGTTATTTATAAAAATTCAATAAAACAGAAGAAATTATGTTCCCTGATGTAAATCCAATATCAATCGCATTTTCTGGCAATGTCGATCCAGCATCAATCACAATGGGCAATGACCTGGCGATGATGACCTCTTCCATGATGATCCTGCCAATATTACCATTGCAAATTACAGTTCCCTGGTGTTGCTGAATGTCAACACAGTGCCAGAGAACCTGGGTGATGTCATAGGCCAAACGTTTCTTACAATGTGAAACACGCTGTCCAAAAACTGTCACTTAGTGGCAGTAGTGATACCACTGCTAAATGAACCTCATGGCTGTAGCAGCGGATGTTTTGGACGGGTAAGCAAACAACACTTGAGGTAATTACTTGAGCGATTTAGTATCTCACTGAATGCTTTCATCTATTGCATGAAATTGCTTTATAAGTTGACCATACATAATCACAAACTGTAGCATAATATGAACAATTATTGTGAGATCCTACAACCACTTCACCAAGTAGAAATGATCACACAAAATGACCCTGGGGAGCCAAATATCTGGTGCATTAGAACCGGCACGATGCAACAATTATGTCAGATTTTCAATTGTTTTCAAATACAGTACAGCATTACACTAAAAGCTGAACTCAAGGTACAAAACGTTTTATTTAAATATACTACCCAATCCATAAAGGATATAAATCCATATTGGGATAATCAAATTACCTTGCAAAACCAGAAATGACCTTGTAAGTTAGTGATCACATCATCAAAGTGCTGTACACAACCTGTGCAGTGAGCTGAGCTCTGGCTAAGGGTTAGCAAGTCCAACCACAATAGACTGCATGCAGGAAACCACAGGAGGTGGATACAAGACCAGTCACCTTGCACAAGGAGAGACAGCAACGTAATTGGTCATAGAGGCAAAGTGAAAAGGTTATTTAATGCTGGATTATTGCACAGATGTGTTATAAAACACAAAGTAATATATAGATGTCTTGCTGCACTCCTTACCAGTACAGGATGTTCTATAAAAATACTGGTGGGTGCTCGCAGTGGCCATGAATGATACTGTGAAGATATTATTCAAACGGCACAATCCTCCTAACATAGAAATCCCATAAATGGAGCTATCCAGTGAAAAAGTAATTCAATAGTATGTAGTAAATCAAAAATATTTTAATTAAACATAAAACGGTATAAAGGTAAATCACCTAATACATGACATTTAAAAATCTTAAAAGAAAGACACAGCCTCCCTAAGATGACCAAAGTATAGGACAGGGCAGTCAGGGTTAATGTGCCAGCAGGATGACAGGCAGTCACTGGTGTGAGTGGATACACTGTATTAGAACAGTGGATACAATTGTATCGATATGTAACAGGATTACTCACTTATTAATCTGTGGCCACAAAAAAGAAGAAAGTCCATCCGTGATTCCGTAATAGGTGTCAAGATGGTATCCCAATGGAAGGTATTCATGTAATAATTTGTAATCCTGGTAGTTGTTTTTATGATTTTGAAGGTCACACGGCTTCTCTCATAGTTAATCCGGAACAGCATTACCCGAAAGGCTACATATATTGCCTCGCATGTAGGGGACAGCCCGAGGGTTTCCCTTGTAGGTGCAGCCGCACAGTGAAGCGAGGATGGATAGAGTTCCAGGGGCAATGTATCCAATGAAGCACTGGATCGGGAGCCTGACTGTTGTTGAAAAAGTGTGCACAAGTCAGCTCCACTCAGTCCAGGTTTAAAGCCGATGGTCCATACTGCTGTTGCACTATATAAGCGGGCCTCGCTCAATACGATCGGTATAGCAGAGGCTCGTTAACCCGACAAATGTAATGGCAATGAAGCAGTAAGTCCTGGTTCTTCAGGGAGGCTGGTAACACGCTGTCCCTAACACGTTTCCCCCCAGCAAATGGGGCTTCCTCAGATGGGCCCTCACACCAGTGACTGCCTGTCATCCTGCTGGCACATTAACCCTGACTGCCCTGTCCTATACTTGGGTCATCTTAGGGAGGCTGTGTCTTTCTTTTAAGATTTTTAAATGTCATGTATTAGGTGATTTACCTTTATACCGTTTTATGTTTAATTAAAATATTTTTGATTTACTACATACTATTGAATTACTTTTTCACTGGATAGCTCCATTTATGGGATTTCTATGTTAGGGGGATTGTGCTGTTTGAATACTATTTTTGAAACCCAGGAGCTCAATCCATATATATTGTTACTTTTTGCGATACTCCTTCTCCCCGTTTTGCACTGTAAAGATATACAAGTTTTCAAAAGGATGCCACCAGAACACCATTAGAGTGAAATTAGCAAAAGTCCATTTATTGACAGTACTGATTTATTGATTGAGTAATGGCAGTACTCAATCAATAAATGGACTTTTGCTGATTTCACTCTAATGGTGTGCTGGTCACATCCTTTCGAAAATGTATAAAAACACAAAGGACACCAAGATTCACGTATAGATACACATGATTTTTGTATTTAGACAATATTTGCTTAGCTGAGTTTTCAGCTAAAAGAAATAGCAGAGGCTGGTTGCCATTCAATAAATGTACAAACATTCTTTCAAGGCTTTGGTTATTTAGAACCAATATCCCCTATAGCTAGCTGTATTGGTGCTATAGATTGGTTAGGAAGGCTGGTCTGAAAAATCTTTCATTTCTATATATATTAAAATATTTTTTACATCATGAAGTTGACTGAATCAAGACAAATCGTTTTTAATTTTCTGAGAACGCTGAAAAAAAAATCAGTTGCATCATCTCAGCAATCATTTTGACTTTTGTTTGCCACATCAGGCAAAAGCTTGTCAGTGTACAGTACACCTAGTTGATTATATTAAATAAATAGAACAATATTTGAGTGTGACTATAGTGTGAAGCAAATACACACCTTTGTGCAATTCTAGTGGATGTCACTTGTCAAAATGTAAATTGGATCAATGTCAGGTCTATGTCGGATCATTGATAGGTCTATATCGGATCAATGTCCGGTCTATATTGGATCAATGTCAGGTCTATATTGGATCAATGTCAGGTCTATATTGGATCAGTGTCAATTCTATGTTGCCTTTGCTTGGTTCCTACTGTTTCCATTTTGAAATACAGTAAGTGTGAATACATTAGTTTAGTTTAAATACTGTGACAACTTGTTAACCATTGTTCTTGTGAGTAGGGATGATTGAGTTCATGGTGATACCGAGTTCGTATTGAACTATGACAGTATGCACCAAGGCATAGGCTCTATGGCTAAGCCTAGGATTGGGTGAAACAAGTTAGAAGGGGAAGAACTCTGGCAGGATTCAGTGCCACTGACACACTTTTAATAAACCAATTCAGCAAGGAATGGAGCGCAGTTGGATTTTTCCTTTACTATGACAGTACGCAGTTTGATAAATGAGAGAACTAAATGGCCTGTTCATCACCCACCTAATTGATCACCTGGCCATGCATCCTTGCAATTAATGACACTATGGGGGTCACAGTGTCATTGATTGTTAAGATTCAACTGGCCATTTAGGCTTGTCCCAAGTGACATCCAAATAATATTTGGTCAAGTTCCCTGGCACTCCTCTTTCCATTCCAGCAGCACCAGCAATGGCATTTGCAGTGAGTGAATGATGAGAGCAGGATCATCTTTAGGGGTGTAACTAGAAATCACAGGGCCCTATAGCAAAGTGTTGTATGAGGCCCTGTGATTTCTAGTTATGCACTCCTGATATTCCAAACGGCCCACCTGAGAGTGACCCTGCAGAGCCCACCATAGATCCTCTATGGTGGGCTTTGCAGGGGCTTAGGTGGGCTGGTCAAACCCTCTTACCTGTCATCCCCGATCTGCTGTCCACCTCCTCCTCCACAGTCGCTGCTGGGCCACGCCTCCTCCATCGATGAACCCCACCTTGTCCATCACCGGGACCCACCTCCTCCATCGCTGCCGACACTGGGCCTAGTCTCCTTCTCCACAGCTGCTGGCTGTCACTGACTCAGCATCAGCTGTGAGGAGGAACGCACCGCTGACAGGTTGTCAATGAACTGAACAGCGGTGTGTTCCTCCTCACAGCTGCCAGTGACAGCCAGCAACCTGAGATGTCATAGCGGCCCAAGTGGCCGGCACAGCATCAGAGGGATGTCCTGGCCGGGCCCCCCGTCCCCTGGGCCCCATAGCAGCCGACTGGGTCGCTATGGCGATTGTTCCACCACTAATCATCATGTATGATCGCTCTGATTGATATGGATCTACATCACCGGACAACATGATTGACAATAGATTTACACTGTGGGACATTATTTTTTTATTATAATAATGATTTATTTTCTAAGGTATGTGGGTCCCCTTATCTTAAAGAGGGATTCCAGATTTGGATTGGTCTTTTGTCTCCGCAGAACCACATCCTCTTGGGGACTGGATATAGGGATGAGGCCCCTGTCCTCATCAACATATGAACATGCACCCTTGCAGAAGGAAGGGGGGAGGCTTCACCATCAAGGGTCTGGTATGTTTTTTGCGGGGATGTGGGTATGTATTTTGGGGGTTCCAAAACAAGCTGGCAAGGAAATGTCATTTAGTGACACCTTTGCTGGAGTACATGATACAGGTCCTCCAATTCATGTGCAGGCTTAGGGCATTCACTAATTATATATGATATATATGTAAAACAAATGTTTTTGGCATTGGCACATGTTCCCCTGGCATTGCACAGCTACCATGCCTTTTTTTGACAACTGCTTGTCTATTGTCCTTGAAAATGGAGACCAATGATTTTCTAGAGTCACCTTTTATTGCTTTTTATAGGGTTTGCATTATAGTTAGCATTTTGCAAATTTTATGACAAGTTCACTGAATGAGTCCCCCCCC
>NW_017307212.1:619434-623509 GCF_000935625.1 Nanorana parkeri
CATTCTCTAGATGCCCCCCCCCCCCCCCCCCTGGCAAATTCGCCCATTACCACCTGAAAGCTGCAGGTTATATCTTGATCAAATTTACCCATGGTCTCTGTGGAGTGAAGTGACTAGCTAAATGCCTTTTTCTTCTTTTGAGTGAAGAAAAAAATAGCTGTGGTTTCACACATTCTAAATCATGTTGGTTGCTAAAGTGTCACAATAAATTGTCACCTGGATACTTAATTTAAGCACATTCTATTTACTGAAGCAAGTCAGTTTAATAAAAAAAAGTCATATCATAATAAACCATTTTTGCACTGTTAAATCCTTAAATCCTTAATCCAGGGCCATAATAAGTACATTAATACAGAAATGCCCTATAATGTTTTCCCATTAAGGATGATTGTTTCACATTTATGTAAATATGCTTATGCAAATAGGCCAGCTTCAATTGTAAATGGATTTGCTGTTCTTTCCTAATTTTGTTACAATTAACAAAGTTACAACCTCCTCGTTGCTTTGCAATGGATTAGAGAACAGTTGTTCTAAACCACAGACTCTTCAATAGCAATTAATTAAGCCAAAGTGGTATATTTAGATAGTGTAAACAACTACAAAATAATTAATCCATAGTTATGTTTAGCACACAATAAAAGCAATAAATTCATAACTGCAACCAAGTGCTTTGGGGTATAACATATACTAGAGCGATTCTTACTACTGATCTCATAAAGTACTTATGGTACCTCTGGGAGAGTACGTTTTCAAGTTTGACCTTCTTCTGATCTCTAAGATAGTAACACCACAGCTAAGTGGGAAAAATCCTGGGTGATTCTCTTTCTCTATGCTTCACTGTGCTTTTTCTATAAGCTAGGTCATGTGCAGTGTGTCAGTCAGCATCTAAATGTTCTTGGCATAATTGTGGCTTTCACTCCCTTCACATTTAGCCCCTTTTGTCATATTATTACTTCAGATCAGTCGAGGTTAGGCCATATGTGACCCATGTACATTCCAGCATTCCATTCTTTGACACAAGTGGCTATGTTTAGTATTATTTATAGAATGTTATAAACCACAAAAGAAATTATTTTGCTTGATGAAAATTCTGCCAACCATTAGAAATGAAGAGGTGGTTTCTATGTATGAAGAAATTGAACGTCAAAGGGTTTATGCAATTTGCTTTATACAAAAGCAGGTTGTACTTTGAGGAAAAAAAATCCATACTATTGTATAAGGAGGCTGCACAGTAAAAACGTGACAGTAAAAACTGTCCACACACGCACTCACACACACACACACACACACAGACACACACACAAACATTACAATCTGAGTGGACCATCACTCTACTGTAACTTTTTATATTTATAATATCTATGTCAGGTACCAATATCAGATGACCCTTTTTACTAAACAGTTGTTGGCAAGCCTATGGGAGACTGCACCATCAGTTTATGATGTGTGGAGCCAGATATATGTTATTTTTAATTATGTTTACAAAGATGCATGTGCATGGACAACCTCTGAAACTGATGACCAGTTCAAAGACAACTAGAGATTATTGGTATTGATACCTATTTACTAGGGTTGCACAGATACCAAGTACAGTACTCGGTGCAAGTACGAGTACATGTACCGATACCTTTGAGCTCCAAGACTACACAAGAGAAAAATTCAAAAGTTAGGAAGCAGCTGTCTGGGGATTTGTATATCTCTGTTTTAATGTACGATTTTGTTCTTATGAATATAAATATAGGGATGCACAGATACCAGTTTTGCGAGTACGAGTACTGGTACTTGCCGAGTACTTACAAGTACGAGTACTGATACATTTTTTTTTATTGTCATGTGACAGTTTTTCTAAAACAATACAGACTAATGATTTCAGGACAGTGGTGGAGTGCCCAAGCCAGGTCCCAGCTGCAACCTCTGCAACCCTGGTAGTTCTCATGAAAATGCCAAGTATTTGCACTGGTACTCGAAAAGTATCTGTGCATCCCTACTATTTACTGATGAAGATTGGGTAGTCACAACTGAGGAGGACTTTCCTTTCCATAGTTGACTACCATCCTGCCCTTAAAGTATATTTAAACCCAAGAACAAACAGTGTCTGTATTTCAGCTTACCAGTCCTTTAATATGATGGCCGTATTAGTTTTCATTTTTGTATGCTAATATCCCACGATCGTATGATTATCGTAAGGTGTGTGGAAGCCGTGCAACCTCTACTACTGTAAGGTCGCATTACTTTTAACTTACAAACATGTTCGAAAACCCGCCGAGCATTGTACGATTTTCAGCGGGTGTGTAGCATGTTCGTAAGATAAAAGCCGGACGGGCCGGTGTGCGCAAGCGCACACTGCCCGTTCGGCATTGCGGTCATCGGAGGCCCGCCCCTCAGGGGGGCGTGGCTTGCGATCATCGCAAGCATGATCAGCCTGTCCAAGCCTGACGTTTTTTTAAATTACCTTATAACCATCGCAAGACAAAAGTCTTGCGATGGTTGTAAGGTGTGTGCCCAGCCTTAGCAAGTACTTACCTGTTGCTCTTGGTCGATCGAGTAGGGAGTGTAGCCACCATGGGCTAAGAAATGTGTTATGCACAGGATTGCCTAGTAAAAATAAAGGGAAAACCCTAAAAAAAGAAAACTAATGCAGGCACTTCATCTAAGGACTGGTAAACTGCAAATATTACATTAGCGGTATGGGGTTTAGATATTCTTTAAAGTTGTGTTGGTATCAGCCTCATGTAACCTCCTGATTAGCAGTACCCTGTTTGGAAGTGGGAAAGGAAACCATGTATGCTGGTCTCTGTTGCATTGCATAGTGTTGTTTATTGAAGACTGAAATATTTCTGACGGGAGAAGAAAGTGATGACCTCAATAGTGTGCTGCAGCTCCATCACTGTCTAGGCACAGCATGGGGCAGATTCTAGACCATGGTGTATTCCTCAAATACAGTGTAATGTGCAGGAAGGGTACTGGGATAGCAGGACCTAGTTGTGGTGTTCATTGCGATTATCTGAATTACAAAACTAACTCAAAAATATTTTTAAAATGCTTTAAACTTACACACGTCAATTGAATATTTAGGGGTCTATTCACAAAGCTGCCGAAGGATCCAGCCATAGCATCGCCTGATTCTTCAGCTAGCTTTGGTTGCGGGAGCCTTTCGGTTCAGTCGAACCGAAGGGCTACTGTACGGGCTATTAACTATAGCCCGTACAGCCCCCGAAGGTCTCCGAGCCGAAGGCATTTGCTTCCGCTTGACAAAGCCGAAATGTCAGCCGAAGCAGGGCGAACGGCCTGCCGAAGGCAGGTCTTTTGCCCCACAAATGACACCTGGGAGGAACCAGCCGTGATCTCACGGCTGGCTCCGCCCAGTTGTAATGACAGATCAGCAGATACATTGGCGCATCCCTGCTTTACCTCTTCCCAGCTGGGCGCTGCTCTGTGTCCCAGCGGGGAGGAGAGAAAGTGTGACAGCCGGCCGAGCACTGTGTGAGGAGAGCGCTGTGAGTGGCCAGCGTCTCTCCTCCCATACCGCTTAGCCTCCTATCATATTCCGGCAGAACGGTGTGGGGGCGGAGACAGCCCGCGCTGTTACAGGAGGCTGAGCTTTCCTCCCTGCTCCACTCGCTTAGCCTCCTGTGACAGCTGTCAGAGAGGAGAGCAAGTGCAAAAACTCAGTGATCAGTGATCGCTGAGTGTTTGTAGATAATTGGGGACATAGCATGTTGACTATATCCTCAATTATGAATGAATGGGAAGTGATCTACATCACCTCCTGTTCATTCATAATTGTGGATATAGTCAACATACTCTGTTCTCAAGTTATCAATGAACAGGAACATTCATAGAGGATTCCTGTTCATTAATAACAGGGGCTGCAGAAAAAGAGAGAGGACTTTATGTTTAATTAGAGGTCGGTTAAGACCCCCAATATTTCCCCTAAAAGTAAATTAAAAAATAAAAATATTTTTTTAAATGAATTAATAAATAAAAAAAATATACAAACATTAAAACGTTTATAAAAATAAATAAAAATAAAATATTTATAAAATTTGAAAAAAAATAAAATAAAAAACATTTT
>NW_017307212.1:624138-651946 GCF_000935625.1 Nanorana parkeri
AAAATAAAATATTTATAAAATTTGAAAAAAAATAAAATAAAAAACATTTTCGGTTTTCGGCCTTTTTTTTATTTCGGTTTCGGAATTTCCATTTGGGTGCACCTCTAGTTTTTTCTTAACATTTTTTAAAAATCTTTATTTATTTTTACATTTTTAAATTTATTCACATTTTTAAATTATTTTTTCAATTTAAAAAAAAACTATTTTCATTGATTTGCTATTCTGCTCGGTACCATGGAGTTACCGAGCAGAATAGCCAAGGCCCCTATGTGAGTAGGGGCGAACTGCAGTGAGTGAGCTGCCGGAGTTTCAGCTCAGCCAATCCAGATGTTGGCTCGGCTGAGTCGAAGTCCATCTGCACTTCGGCTCATCCGAAGATGCAGAACATGTTCTGCTGACTGAACTACAGCCGAAGGCAGCCGATGTACGGTTGAAATCAGCCGTACTGAGCCGTAGTGAATAGCCGAACGTTGTCCGGCTCACTTTACCTTCTGCAGCTTTGTGAATAACCCCCTTTAGTTTTTCTGGATTTCAGTTTTTTTTACACTATACACAGAAAAGATTATTGTAAGATAAACTTTACAGTATTGTGCAGTGGTCTACTTGTATATGTAGCAGGAATGATAGCATCAGCAGACCTTAGGAGACTGTTATTAGCTTCAAGTGACAGAGGGAGCTGGAACATTTTGTTTGATATTCTATACCTTTTTTGCTGAGGCATAGATGAAGAGCGGTAACCTGGCTCTCCAGATTACTTCCTTACCGGAATAGAGGACATGCATAGCAGGTGAAGAGTGGCACAACTGAGGGTTCAGTCATTGAGTGCTGAACAGATTCATCTGTATATGGTCTTCTTTACGCTCTATCCTGCCTACTCAGTTGACCCAGTAAGAGTTCAAAAATCCTATTTGAAGCAATTGGATTTGTCCTGAATAATCACTTAAAGCTGTTGTAAAATTGCCTTCTGTAGCACTGTACAGTACCTATGCCGTGCTTTGTATAAAAGGTATCTAATCCTTTCTGGAAGCAATTAATAGTACAATTGCTAGGGCATAGTCTGTTCTATTTGCTCTAAGTAAATGTTTCCAAAGGACATTCTAAATCACATATAAAAGTGTATAGACCTTTGCTGTTTTTTTTTCATCATAGCTGAATAAGTGGTATATTGAAAATCACATTTAGAAAAGTGGACATCTGTGACTAGAATATATTAAATAGCTGACCATGTTTCTCTTCATTTACTTTAGTATAGAGAAATAAAAATATACTCCACACACTTCATTGTGATCTGTATTTTTAAAATATAGCAATTACTAAAAGCTTCTAACAAATGAAAAGTTACAGAAAGAGAAAGAAATATAAAACTGATATAAATGCACATCTGCAATACCATGTTAGTATTTCCTCATGGTTATTGTTGTAAGGTTGGAGTTTAAGAATGTATTAATGTTATCCATGATTAATAAAGTTCCAGTGATTCATAGAGCACCATACAGTTTATAATGGGTACACATATAAAAACTCAAGACCAAAATGAAGAGCGGGCCATTAGAGACAGAAGCAAGTAGGTTTCCTTAAAATAAGAACCTCTTTATTCAATGCACTTGTTTATTAGGCCCTTATGGGATCTTTTAGAACCACCCCCAACTAAGGTGGTATAGTCTGTTTTTTTGAATGTCCGAGTAAGACTTCTCCAACAAGCAATATCATAACGCCTCTGCAGCATTGCCACCACAGTGCATTCTCCAAGTCATCAAGGCTTAGATCTGTCAGTCAACCATAGGATTTGCCCTGCAGGTGTTGATGAGATGTATGATTGACAGCTCCATTCTACTCTGCATGACCTGGAAAGGAGGGCCTAAAGAAGCTGAAGCTTTGATCTGCTGCAGCCTAGAAAAGCCATGAATTAAAAAATGCAAAAAGTTATTTAAAAATTTATTTTTAAAGTGCATCCTTTTAAAATCATCTGCTGGCTGTGTCCCTTATGCTTGAGACATGGGGGAAATATTTGCGTTTATAACCACTTAGGCTTTTTTATCCGTACCTGTGTCTCTTTTTTTAGATTTTCCCTTCACTTCCTGTCTGGTTAAACCATTGTTACTATGACAGCAAGTAGAAAGCGAGTAGAAATCCAAATAGCACTAAGCCAAAATTGACCATTTGATGATAGTGTGTGTACAGGAGAGTACATAAAGAAGGATTTGTCATGTATTTGACATGTAGAATTGAGTTTTAAATACACCAACAAGTCAATGATAAAATCTAAATATCTAACTAAATGTAACAACATAACAATTATGTAGTGGCAATATTGTATACCATAACCGTACATATGTCCAACATGTATATCTGTGCCTTGCATCAAGGCTGCTGCTCAGAGTCTGAATAATCTTATAATGATTTGTCAAAAATATGTCAGCTTTTGACAAGTCTGAAAACATGCAATTTCTTTTTTTCCAAAATACTGTTACTGCAACAAGTTTAGGTGACATAAACAAAATGGAGTGCTGTCACGCCGACTTGTAATATACATTTTTCACACATGTAGAGATTTACCACAATATTCACACATTTTTATATAGTCACATCCCAAAATTCATATTAGGAGATTTGAAACAAACATTATTTTTTACTTCCTAGAAGAAAAGTAAGCAGAACTTAATTTCTTTCCCAAGCTGGCCATATACACTACATCAGAAGCAGTAGTACTAGCAAAACATTGCTCAGTAATCCTGCAAGTGTATTAAATTGATTGGAAGATTAGTGGACATGTTGATAAATAGGGTCATAAGGTTAATGCAGATTACTGCTGAAAAGAAATTCCAATGTTTAAAATACATTCAGAGGTACTAGCAGCTAAAGTGAGTGTTCTCTACATTTCTTCTCAGAAACACAGGCAAAACAATTATAGCCAGCTGACTTTTTAAAATCTTGAAGGGGTTTAGTTTAATGCAGTATCCATTGTTCTCAGCCATTTGAACTATATTTGATTGTTTATCACCTATGTTTAACTGCATCAAAATTTGTATTTATTGCAGTCCTTGGATGTCGTGCATTAGTTCTCAATTTCAGACTTTTTTTCCCTTAATTTTCCCTTGGTGATCCTGCCTTCAACACACTTACTGGCCTATGGTGACAACACTCACTAAGGGCTTCATGTATAAAACCTCCACCTGGCATATAGCTGGCAGATGCCATTCACACAACAGTAGTGCCTCTACATGGCTCTGATGAGTATAGGAAGTTTGATACATGAAACCCTAAGTGTACTGTACATACAGAGGAGCAGCATGGTCACCCTTGGCTGCTCATCTGTCGACTACATACACCCTCACCGTATCTCAATCACATGGGGGGTAATGTCCTGTGGTCCACAGAACAGAATAGTGAAGGCAGATAACTGTTTGAGATTTCAGTTCAGTGTACAGGAAGTAACCAGTGCACTGGATTTCTGTCAGGCTTGAGTTTCAGAAAATGTAATGTAGCCACCACATGTAAGGACCAGTAAGCTGAAATATATTACATTTTTAATGCTGGGTTTAGCTATACTTTAAGCAGGGCTCAAAAGTGGAAATTTGGGTCTCCAAGTACCAGTCCGCAGGCCAACTCCGGCCCGCGAGCCGGTACTATGTTGCCCGCAGCCAGCTCACATGTCAGGCACACGGTCGAAGACCGCGTACCTGACTTGCGGGAGCAACTCCACGGTCTGCATCTGTGTCGGATGCAGACCGCAGAGCAGCTTCTGTCAGCTCTGGCTTCCTTTGGCCGGAGCTCTGACAGTTCTGAGCTCCGACCGAAAGAAAATAATATTGAGAAGTGTATTATTGTGTTTTAAGCTGCCCATACACCTTACAACCATTGCACGACTTTCGTTATGCGATTGTTGTAAGGTCGTTAAAATTTCATAAAATCTGCCCATCTTGGACAGGCAGATCATACTTGCGATCATCACAAGCCCTGCTGAGGGGAGGGCTTCCGATGATTGCAGTGCTGAGCGGGCAGTGTGCGCTTGTGCACACCGGCCAGTGCGGTATTCGTTTACCGAGCACGCCACCAACCCGCCAAAAATCGTATGGTTTTCGGCAGGTTTTCCAGCGTGCTTGGAAGACGAAAGTCGTATGACCTTACAGTAGAAGCGTAATCCTCCTGTCCCATCGCACTCCTGACTGGACGAAAACCCAAATCCAACTGGGTGGGTGCGGTGGTGACAACGGATGCCTCCGTGAAATGTAGATAGATGAAAGTAGTCACTCGCACTGTGCAAGTGACTACTTTCATCTATTTACAGTAGAAGCGGTCGCGCGCTGCCCATACACCTGCCGATTATCGTACGATCGCAGGATCACCCACGATTATCGTACGGTAATCGGCAGGTGTATGGACACCTTTAGTGTATGTGTATATTAGGCCCCATTCACACCTACAGTATATTTCAGGTGTGATTAGAGATTCCTGTGTAAGGAACCTGTGCTTTCCTGAAGCAGGAATCCCTAATCTGCCGTTTACAAGCAGCAACTATCATAAGATAAGAATTATCATAAGATTATTTAAGAGGGTGTGTTTAGGGGCGGAGTTAAGGCCGGGGCAGGGTAAGGGTTAGGTGGGGCAACTGGTGGCTAGTAACTCTTGAGGCCTGGCTAATAGCTCAGGACTTGAAATTATGGACCTGTTTAAGCTATGGTATAACAAATGAATGAACTTCAAAAGCAAACTTTATAAGTTGGCAAAAATGTCAGAAATTATTAAAAAGCCAAAACTGCAGCTTCAATCTTTATATATGGTCAAGTAAAGACATAAGAAATGTACATGCACCCTGCTTGTTTGAGGTCCCAGTGAACTAAAGTGGGAATTCACCACACCAAATTCTTTCCAACCATAATGCCTGCCTAGCCTTTGATATTAGGTGTGGTGGTTTAGATTGGCCAATAAGGGTGGCTTTTGGACCAACCAATCCCCTCACTATGAAAGGGTGAGGAGACCACAGAAGCCATATTGAGAATGAGGGGAATTTATCAAAACTGGAACAGGCAGAATCTGGAGCAGCTGCCCATGGCATCTAATCAGCTTCTATCTTTCATTTTCAAAGTTTAACTCTGAAAACTGAAAAGAGAAGCTGATTGATTACTATGGGCAACTGCTCCAGATTCTGTCTAATAAATTCCTCCACTATGCTCCAATAGGTCAAAATGCGTAAAGGCAGATTTTCTTTGTCAACAATTTCATATATTTTTAGGCTAAGCTCACCTTTTCAAAAAAAAAAAAAAAGAATAGAATAAATACACATATCTTCATAAAAGAAAAAATGTTAATTTATATTTTTTCGCATTGGAGCCAGTAAATTATTGCAACTTGCTTCTGTGGATTCACCCTCCCACCCATGTCTGTATGAAGGTATGGAAATTCAGTAACAGAGATAGGAGTGACATCTCCACACTCGTATTCCATTGACAACTACAAGTCCCTCTGTCATGGTGGCTGATGAGACTTCAAGTTTATCCATTCACAGATCTTGTGAAAGGATTCTTGAATGGATGACAGAGATTTGTGGACTGAGCCATGCAGGGCTGCACCATTTTAAAAAAGGGCAACAGTCTGAGAGGAAAAGATTTAGGTAAGTGGGTGGGCAGCTAGCAATGTGACTATGTTACTCTGAATATGGGTGTAACATAAACCATGGTCAGAAAGATAAGAAAAGAGCCACAACCTGGGAGCTGTTCTGCAGACAAGACTTTTAAGACAACAACAGTCCTAAATGTAAAGATATATGGCATTGATAACAGGGCAAAATGTTGAAACTGGACAGAAAGTTATCTTCCAAAAAATGTGTCAGCTCTTTTCAGATTTGAGGTGGTTAATTATTTTATGGCATAGGGAATGAGGGAAAGAGTAGAGGTGCCAGAAATGCTTGCAGCAGCAGCGACAGGCAAAGCAGCAGTAGTGAGAATCACAGGGAAAAAGTAATTTTTAAAAGTCAGTGTCTCAGAAAATAATTTCCTCTGCTGCACTGAAGGCTCTCTCTGACTTGCCACAGGGCAATCTAGTACCTCAAGCATATATTGGGGCACCTTAAGTCATAACATCCTTGATCCATTACATGCAGTAGTACATTGAAGTGAACACTTTGTAATAAAACTGTAATAAAACAACAAAAAATAAACAGTCTTGCTGTCCATCCTGTGTTTACTTGGCCTGGGCAGGGACAGCCTTTCAATTAAAAAAGAAAGTTAAAAAATGTAAATCTCTGAATAATGTTTAAGAAAAAATAAAAAAAGTGATAGTGAGTGGGAAAATGGTAATGTGGAACTGGCCACGCAATGAACTAGAGGTAGGAGCTGGTTTTCCCCAGCTGGTATGGAAGCAGTTGAATTACTAAGCTGGCATACAGGAGCTGGGCTTGTGGAGGTTTTGTGCATTTTATTTTGCTCTGCTTCAGCAAAAACCTGGCATGGGAAGGTTGTTACTGGAGATGGTAGAGAGGGTGTTGGTAAGTGCTACTTTGAGTTTGGGAAAATGTGGGTAGCTTATTTGTATTTTTTTTATTTGTATTTTTATTTTTTTATTCTGCCTACCCTTCCCCTTTTTGTTTCACTAAGACACTCACAGGGAAAGGCCAAGGAGGACAAACAGGTACTGAAATGAGTTTTCACTAAAAATTTAAATAAAATATATACACAAAAATTTAAACCATTTTTTTAATAATCTTGCAGATTTTATTAAGAATATAGGTAAATGTGAAATAGCAGAATATATAACCCCAAAACAAAAATAAAAACCTCTGAAGTGTTCTGCCACTGGCCAATTTGTACAAAGTAAAATGCTTTAACTGTATTCTTTCCCAGCAGTAGTATTGTACTGTGCTAACCATCAATTATTGCAGAAAGTATGGAGTTTAAAGTGGTACTCTTAATCAACTAACTTAAGGAGAACTATGGGGTAAGTGTTTTCTCCATAGTTCTCCTAAGGGTCACGGGAGGACACAAACTAGCATCCTCCCGTGACCCAAAGCTCAGTATAACGCGAGCTACAGCTTGTGGTATACTGAGACCGCCGCAGCCGGGATGGATCCCAACATTACTGTCGAGATCCACCCAGCTGCGTGATTGACAGCTGGCTCTGCCTATCTAGAGGCAGAGCCAGCTGTACCCGCCCTCTCCCCCATCCGCTCCGCCAGTCAACGCTGGAGCATCAGAGCGGGGAGGGGGAATCCCTGCAGACAGCAGTGAGTGACAGTCACGGCTCTCTGCAGGAACATGATCAAGAAGTGAGCGAGCAACGGTATGTGTTCGCTCACTTCCCGATCTATTGAGCCGACGTGTGACAGTTTCAGTTTCGGCTTGAATTATTAGGTTGAGTGAAAATCAGTCACCTCATAGTTCGCCTTTAACTTAAATATTTTGGGATTCTTTAGATCTTTTTGCCAGAAAATGCACACATCATTCAGAAAGCATCCATGTTTAATAACTTGGGTCAGTTACTAAACTAACTTTGTGCATCATTATTCTTTGTAAGAGAAAACTTTCTTATAGCATTTAGATTTTTTGTGGCTGCTGCTTGTGGGCAAGTGGAGTTGAGGGACAGGTATATGACTTGATCCCCCATTCTCCATTGACAGAGCACCTTGTATTCTGTGAACAGAATACAAGGCTTTCTGTGAATAGACAAGGTGGCAACCGGATCAACCGGATCCCTTCACTGTCACAGCCACAGTTCTTCATTTACATAGTTCCAGAAGTATAGCAATGTGTGTAGGGTCCAGCATCATAGCTTTTGATTTTTGCAGTAACTAGCAACCATCTAGACCTAGGATAGCCTTTATTACAGATACCTTATTTAACTTATGGTGTTAACATTTCTTTCTCTGAAGTTCAGCTTTAATGGATTTCCTTAAACTATGATTTACCAAGTTATCACATCAAAAAAATCATTTGATTACCACAAAATATATTTTAAATAATTTGTTTTGTGCCAGTGTGATATTGCATGTATGACTTATTTTTGTTTCCTAGAATCTAACGCTACAATATCTCTTTGTTAAATGATAATGGTAGCACTATAACAAACAAACAAAACACCAATGATCCTACAGAAGAATTAATGTCTGACTACAGGGGCTGAATTGTAAAAAGAGGAATGTTGCACATAATAAAAAGCAGCTCCAAATAAATTGCGGTTTTTGGTCAATCGTCTCCATCTCCCTCTAATATCCCTCACTGGCTCACTGGGTCTCCGCTACATAATGCAAATTTAAGTCATAATGTTTTGCTATAGACTGCAGCAGTAGCAGCACTGCAGAGTCAGTAGTGACTCAATGAAAAGAATGGTAGGAAGCAATTGTCCCCAGAACAGCTACCGCTTGCTCAATAATAGCCTTTATAAATTACCTCTTTGAAGCAGAATGTGAATATAGCTAACATAAAAATATGGAGACGTGACAAATGACATTTACCTATTGACCCATTGTATTAAATCCAGAAGTTAATGATATAATAATTGTGCTCGCTATGGGTTGGTTGTATTTCTAGCCCTTGTTGCTGTGTTCCATTGCTGATGAACCGTTATAAGATTCTCTCAGATAATTATGACTATGCTTTTAAAGAAGATTTTACTCTTCCCATATATTAAAAAATGCATTATCTGACATTTATTATACAAATAGAATTATTTACTATAGATTCAGCTGAAAAGAATGAGGGCTTTTGATTGATTGTGTGTGTGGCCTGCTTTCTTTGGATCCCTTTATTATGTTTGTGTCATAGGTTGGGTACAATATTTTTAAAAGGAAACTATTGTGGTGTTTGATCATTTTTTTTAAATATAAAAGGTCATTAAAA
Organism: Nanorana parkeri; assembly: GCF_000935625.1. NCBI lineage: Eukaryota > Metazoa > Chordata > Amphibia > Anura > Dicroglossidae > Nanorana > Nanorana parkeri. The sequence goes on from NW_017307212.1 coordinate 632,970, forward strand.
GGTATTTCCATATAATTATTTTATTACTTTCTTAAAATATTTGTTTTACATATAAATATGAAAAGTTAAACTCAATGCGTATATAAAATACTCAGATGAATGCAGTTCGGTATTCATTCATTTATTATAATTTTTTTTAAATGCCAGCAGTGTAAGTACCTGGAAAGTTACATAGAGATGAGTTTATAAGTCTTCTGGTTCTCATGTCACTATCCACTCACAGGCTGGGGGAGGGAAAAGACTTGTAAGTGTTAGATAAAGTGATATTAAAGTCAAAAAGTTTTAAAGATTTTTTAGATGCAGTTTAAATCACTGAGCGCTGGCATTAACATACTGTTTTAGGGTGGCTCCTTTCCCTTGCAGGGTCCTATGTAGACAGTCTTGTGTGTGCTGGTAAGCTGTGTGTGTACCCACAAACACACAGACACAGCAAGGCAAGTCAGTCATCTTCTCCCCACTCCTCCCTTCTCCAAGCCAGTAGATGGACAGCTACAGGAAACTGCTCTGTCCCTTGTTATTTTTTTACTGGACAGGAAGTTCAGGGAAGTTAAGCTGAGAGAGTTGCAGACAGCTGTTTGGAAACATGATGACTGAAAGTTCTTGGACAAAAATTTTAAGTAATGCTTTGCTGGGTAATTTATATTTGTTTAATCTGGATTCATTGTTGGAGAAAACTGTACAGGGCTATTCACTTAAGGGTGAAGAGTTGGGAGAAGGCAGGAGAAGTGGACAACATAGCTGAACTGGAAAGTGAGCTGAATTGGAGAATATTTCCAAATCAGCTCTTGTCTGCCTTCTCTAAACCCTTCACCCTCTAGTGAATAGACCTGTTAGAGTTTAATACTACTTTAACTGCAGATGGAAAAAAATGAGGTCTACTGCCCTGCCAGACAGGGCTGTGCTGTGTGGCAGAGCTATGTAAATCCTAGGACTGAATAGGCACATATACAAATCCTTTTGGCAGGTAAAACAGCTCCCTCATATATATGTTGCCTGTGTATCTAAAAAAGAACTGGGAAAAATTATTGTTAACCCATGTAGTGGGGCTACCCTACACTACAAGAGTTAATTGCTCATTTAACAAGGTTATACCAACCCAGACCTCACAGACGGCTGGCTGTTTGAGCACTCTCTCCAGCCTTTTTCCTTCTCTGCTGCAACGATGGTATGTCCCTCGGCATCCTCTTGTCCTATACACAGTGTATTGGATGTGATGAATCAAGGATCCTTAGACTGCTGGAGAGGAGGGGGAGAGAGGCTGGAAGGACTGGTCTAAAAACCAACCAGCTCTGAGGTTGAGGTGAGTATAACTTTTTTACTTTACATTCTAGACAAAAACAAGCACTTAAACCTTGTTCTTCTTTAACCTTTTTCCTGGAGTTCGGCTTTAATATAGGGTGCATCGATGCTACAGTGTATGGACTATCTAATGAGAAAACTCACCACTAGCGCTGCATTTGTTGGTTGCACCTGTTGACTGAACATTTAGTAAGCACCAGCTCTAAAGGAAAGAAGGAAGGGGCATCTCTCATTCAGCTCCTTCAGCTGTCTGACTGTTTCAGTTCCTGGGCTTGATACTGGACTTTGGCATCCAGTGTGCAACCCGCTATGCATCAGGTCTGAATTGAGGTCAAGAACACAGCAGGCCACTCTATGAACACTTCCAGGCCATTTGTTGGTCACCAGGGTATTAATCACTAATAATATGGAGCACCTATAGTTCATGTTGTTAGTTCATAGTTGTTAAGGTTGAATAAAGACACAGGTCCATCGAGGTCAACCTTTGGGTTTTGTGTGTTTGTGTTTTTGAGTTACTAAGATTACAAGATTATCTAGACGTTTCTTGAATGAGTATGTGTCCATATTATAATAGCATTTGTTATATTTTACACAGGTGTGACTCTTTTTTGTACAATAACAATTGCTGAATTATGAGCAGTATCATAATGCTAACTCTAGTATGTGTGATTTTATTTATTAGTTTTATCACCAAGCAAAACACAGCTTCTACTCTCATTCAGGTTTCATTTTTAAATTTATTTGTTTGCGGCTGCAATGGATTTGTAAAGAGCACATCAGTTATTTAGAACGATGATTTTAAATGGAAGTCATTTTCTTACATCTCCTTTCAAATATTGGAAAGAAAAACAATTAACAGTAACATTCTCACATCGAGCATGTGCAATCAATACAAAAGTGCAAAATTGTAAAGTTCAATGAAGTCTAATAGAAAGTTACCAGTTATTTCTTCTCAACTCTAGATTTGAAAAATCTATTTGTAAATGACTTTTGAAATAGTTCATGTCCATAGATCAGAAATTGATGTTGTGAGCTAGATAAGTTAAAAAGTGCAATAGCCAATTGTTTGTGTATTTCTAAGGTATATTAATTCAATTTTTAGATATCTTTGTAATTCTCCATAGGGAGCCTTATTTTTTTGCATTGTTATAAGGGCAGAATGTACATCAGTCAATAAAAGTGCACATAGACATTAGATTACCATTATCTAATAGATGACATTAAATGACAAATGACAGCTGAGTTGTCTATACGGAAAATTGTGATCATAGCATAGTAGTTGAAACTTTCTTTAAATATTTTAGAAGTATTGGGCCTAAAGCCAATTGTATCCATTATCAGTGCAGAGATTATTTAGGGGATGATTTGCAATGTACTGGACCTACTGAACATGTAAAGGGTATGAATGGCACAATAGTATGTGCAACAGGAGGAAAAATGTCAAGATCAATTTCTCTAAGTGCCTTATCTTACAGTCCCTCCTGTCATGATCCTATATCAATGCAATAGAGAGATAAAACATTAGAAACCATGTCAATATACTCAGATCCCTGTGCACTTGCCTAGTGATGATGTCAGCAGGCCTCACCACGAGGTCCTCGGATAGCTGATCCTAAATCTTGATAGAATGAGCTTCTGCACAACGCTGGATTATCTTCTTGTGAGATTCTGGAGACCCAGCTTTTCCAGGCCCAAGGACACCACCAGCACCTTCAGCAAGTGACTGAAAATTGGAGTGTATAGTAAGTAATTTGCACATTCACTGGAAGCACCACAACCACCCCTTCAAAAGTCCCCCTGCCACACTCTTCTTCTGCGCATGTGCGTCACAATCTCCATTAATTCCTATGGAAAGAATTTTAAAGCAGCAGATGTGTGGCTTTCAACAGGCCACACAGGAAAGATCTCAGAAGTATAGGGTCAGGTAAATGTAAGACTTGTAAGAGTGCTGAGGAGAGGGAGGAGCCTTTAAATAATAATGGTAATAAAAGTAGTGTTAACACAATACAGATATGTGTGTTTTCTTTTTCTTTAACCATTTTACAATATTAGCAGAGCTTTGTTCAAAAGACATTCACATCACTCTTTAACCTTTGCGAGCTTCCCCTGATAGAAGCTTACAGTCCACACAGATTAGACCCAATTTACATGGAAGCAGATTAACCTACTAGTGTATTTTATGGATTGAGAGACCATCCAGAGGAAACCTACACAAACATAGGGAAAATATTCAAGTTCCTTGACAGTGTTCCCTGGTATGCTTTGTGCTCCAGTGACTCCAGTGTTGCATGACAAGCATGCTTACTACTTAATCATCACATTGATTAAAATAGCCCTCAACTGTACTTACCATGTATTAGCATTCTAGTCAGGAGAGAGCAGAGATACAATACATTTAATGCAGAGGACAATAAAAGTATATTACCTAAAAAGCATGGTTTTGTATTATCTTTGAAATATGAAATGCTGCTTCTAGCACAATCCCTTACACATCAGACAAAATGTCTAGACTTGATGAGTAATGCATTGTATTCTGTGCAGAGGAACATTAATGAGATAATAGCGTTGTTTTTGGAATAATGCCTGTTCTCACACGTCTATAATGCAATTGTCATTATGTATTGATGCTCCTCAGCAGTCTTTTGATAATGGATATTGTTTCACTTATTTCAACATATAAAACGCTAGAGGGTTATTTTGACCCATGGGCCGATAAAGTGTTGTGATACTGACAACACAAAATTTATAGATTTTTATTCTTTGCAGCCTCTGGTACTAATTTCCTTTATCCATTCTAGTGCAGTGAAAGAAAGAGTGAAATGTATTTATCAAAGGTCATGGCTCACATATGGAACATGAAGATCCCACCTAAAGATTTTACATATGCTGGAATCCGTGACATAAAAAAAACCCATAGAAAATAATCAACTTACTCTCTAGGTTCCAGTTGATTCCTGACGCTGATGTCACTGGGCTTCACAGCAGGATCTTACAAATGTTCGGTTCCAAAATCTTGCAAGAAGATACTCTAGCACAGCTCAGAAATTCATTCTTGTGGGATTTTGGATCCTCAGCCTTGCGAGGATTTCACAAGAAAACAGGCAGTGATGTCAAGCTTGTCTAGGTGAGCCTGTCAGAAGCCAGGGGTAAGGTAAGTATTTTTTTTAATGTTTTACTTTTACTGTTTCATTTTTTCACTGCTTGTGTCCTGCATTTTGTAATTAGGTTATGAAGGGGGAGGGGGAGCCATATAAGATGAGCTTGTGTCTTAGTGCTTCTTACAGGGGACTGGAACCCATATTGACCAACTTCTACTTTGGTTGACTGACTATACTACCATAGTAACTCTAGTTATCACAGACTACAGAACTTTTAATTAAGTATTAACTATTTAAATATACTAATGTGTATTTAAAGTCATCTATAGTATATTTTAAATATAAAATATTTTGGGTATTTTGACTTGTTCAATGATTTGTGTTAGTAAATTGCATATGGCCAATCATATCCAGTTAGAATGTGGTACATGCTGGGAATCTCTGCAGTGCCATGAAATGAAAGAAGCATGATCAATAGTGGTTACTAAGGGCCACGTCACGTGTGTGTGAATGCATGCATTTTTTGCATTGTGGCACATGGATGTACAATGCAGAGCAGAAAAGTGTTCTTGCACTATTTATGCTATCACAGTGTTGCACAATACACAGACTATTAACATCTGTGTGATGAGGTGCAGTGAAATGGATGTTCATTTTGATTTTCTGTATATGTGCATTGGGGTGTCTATAAAAATGAAGGGCACTGTGCCATAATGCACATATACCTGTGTGCTGATGTGCATTGCAGTAATGCACAATAGAACATGCATTTTCCCACAACATACACACGTGAATGCAGCCTTAGAGTCTCAGTAACAAACTTGAATATCTGTATGTACCTTTATGACTTGTATTTATGTAAAAATATGAATGTAGAAGCAACTGTGCAGTTGGGGCTCATGTATATGGGTCTTTGTTTGGGTCTAAACTGCTGTGCTTCCATTTACTAGTCAATAAAAATGTAAAAGCAGCTCCGAACAATTTGAAGCAGCCTAATGCAACTTAGAATAAGCAACTTCTTGAACAAGAGGAAGTCAAATCAAATCAGAAGCACCTGAAATCACTGTATATGCCTCTTTTTTTCTGATACTGATCCTCATGTATATGACCCATTAGATGTGCTGATAGGGCAAACACTTTCAATAAATATTTTATGGGATATAAAATAATTGGGATAGAAAAAGTGTATGGATATCGTTAATTAATACATCTGTGTCTGTATGCAGTGATGACTTCTAGTTTCCCCAAAATAATTGGTATCTTTCACATTTACCAAAAGAATACATAAACATATGTCAAGCCCTGTACTCCGGTGCAGTGACCAAGTCAGTTGATGTGTCAACAGTAGGGGAATTGATCAAGTTGGGTATCATCAGAACAAGGAAACTGTAGTATACAGCACAAATCTAGCTGCCTTTCATGTTGCAAATGACTTGCAACAGTTTTGTGTTTGCTTTTTCAACCCTTGTGCAATCCTTGATACCTAACTACAGTTTGCACTCATCTGCATCAGATTTATAATTGTTTTACTTAAGTTTTCCACTTAAACACACGTACATGTGACATTTTTAATACTGACAGAGCGCTCAGTCTGAACAACAAAGGGGGAAATATGAATAAAGTTGTAATAGTAAGAAATGTTTGTCTCGGTCCTTCTGTATTTCACTACTTTGTTATGTAGCACAGTGGATAAATCTCACAAATAATTCATGAACTAATGATGATTGGTCTCATTTCAGACCTGTAAACTGTTAAAAAATGTGTGAACAAACCAGTAATCAACTTTTATCCAGCTATCTTACAATTTCACTAACATAATCTCTTAATATGCAGATAATTAAGGTTATATCAGACACACAGTACATCAGGTATAGTAAACAAGGCCAGGTCCTCATAATTTTCCATTTCACTATACCTGCTTACCAGAAAATAACAAGCTTGTATAAACTGAAAATAAACAACACTCTCCAAAGCAGGGCCCAATGTTTTTAATAGTATCTTATGACACCTTTGGGTACTATAAACCACCAATGGTTCATCTACTTTCTAGGGCAAAATGGTAACATAGAAAATGGGGACTAAGTAAACATTCTACTCTTAGCTTTTAATCTGTCTTTCCTTTAACCAATTAACCATCCAAGTTTTTCAATACTTACATTACACATTTTGTTTTCACTGTAAAACTTTATGCATCACTGTTCCCATCATTAGTTACCTTGTTACAGATATAGCACAAAAAATAATCCTTTCTATCAAAAAGAGAATATATTATAAGAAAAGTACATACAATACAAAGTAGACCTTATACTGTATTGTTAGCCTATTATAACAAGTATTATATGGTGTTTATTATAAGTTACAATTTAAAGAAAATATTGTCCATGCTGACAGATATCTTTTATTCACACTACCAGTGCCATAGGAGGTTCCGGTATTGCAGGAGTTATGAGCAATTGACTTTGTACCTCAAGGAAGGAAGCTGCCCCCTTTTTTAGGAACTGGAAAAGGGATTCCACTGGGTCCTTTACCAATTAACCACATCAAGGAAATGCTTAAATTATGAAAATGTTTTAATATGTTATTTACAAGTAATAAAGAAAACACCTACACACCCCCATTGACCATTTTATTTAAAGGGTCTAATCATCCTTACAGTGTCTCTTTGTCCATTAAAGGATTAAAGGACAACTATTGGGAGAGTAAAATGTACTCTTCCCAATACTTAGAGCCAGCATGTAACACTGCAGTTGTCACACGCTGGCTCTATAGCTTGAGAGCTGAGTGATCATGAACCAATGATTGCTCAGCTCATGGCTTATCCTTGCAGAGAGCAGTGACTGTCAGTCATTCCCCCAGTGCTCATTGGAGAGACAGACATGGGAAGGATGGGCTCAGCTGGCTCTGGCTCTAGAGAGGCAGAGCCAGCTTTCAATCAGGCAGTAGGGTGGATCCCAGCAATATTGTTGTGATATTTCCCGGGTGCAGGGTGGCTCAGCACTGTCAGCATATAGCCCGCAGTGGCCTGCTATATGCTGACTTCGGGTCACAGGAGTACATTCGTAAATGTACTCCTGTAACCCAAAAGAGAACTATAGCCCCCAAAAAATGGCCATAGTTCTCTTTTAAATGTTGAAAATAATCCAACTATAGTCTAACAGAATCCAGTAATGATTCAGTGAAGTTAATGTAAGGAAGGTTCAAGGTGAAGTAATGGAGAGAATGCAATAGTGTAATCCATTATAAGTTAAAAATAAGTAAAGGGAGGATTTAACATTGCAATAAGTAGAGCCTAATTAGGCATTTTAAATGATAAACAAGGTACTAAAAGAGCATTTATCCTAAATCTTTAACACATTTGTCTCATTCAAGATTTGGTTCTAAAGTTTATAGCCCTCATGTGAATTATGAATTTAAGTTCATTGAAACTCTTAGGTGACCTCAAATAAACAGTGTTAAACACTACCATTGAATATCACTGCACATATCAGTAGATTGTAGTTTCGTTCTGTACCTCATTTACTAAAATTCAGTTTTTAGTCAATTTCATTTTTTGTGCGCAAAGTTACAGAGATATCTTTAATGTTATCCACACTGAGCTGCCATTATAGTGACAATTCTAAGCTAACTTAAAGTTCCTAGAGACTCTCTCTGAGGGCATGAATAGTATTATTTGTTTCTAGTCTGTTTCCTATCAATAGGTACAGTTGTTGTCAGGAGTGGATTATCACACCAAATAGGCAGATGTTTGAGCAGTACTTGCTGCATTGGCTGAAAACAGGGACAGAAAGGAGCTATCAAACAGATAATTGGTGACTTTCTGGTGTGGTGACTGATATAAGTGGCTATTAGAGGACTGAAAATATTTTCATGCAGAACAGTAAAGGTTTGGTTGCTGGGACACAAATACTGTGGTGCAAGCACAGACAAAACTGGGAAGAGAAGTGATGTGCACCTTGGAGATAAGCATAGAGCAAGAGTAACAGCATTCCCTGGTGGGGAGATATCTGAATATGCAGCATCCAATGGCATACAAAGGGCAGAATGTGCATAAGACCGTAATGAGCTGACGGTAGAATATACCGATGATAGTGGAAGGCACAGAACAGGAGGTGCAAAAGCTAGTGGTGGGCACAGAGCAAATCATGTAGTGGTCAAAGGGCAGAAAATTACAATAATACATGGTACAATGGTGTGGGAAATTGTACAACTACTTGATGGCAACAATGGAAAAGGAAGATGATGACATCAAGACAGCAGCTGGGGGTCAAAGCAATCTGAGATTCTCATTTGTTGAGAAATGCTCAGTGTATCTGCCAGTTGCTCCAGTTGGGAGGTACTGTTAGGCACCTTGTGTCAGCTGAGCACCCTTACCAGTGAGGTACAGGAGGACAACCTCTTCACATCCACTATGAAGAATTTGAGAATGAGCTGATATCGATAATTGGCAACATTGTGATTATAGAACTCTCTGGAAAATACCTGGATTCAGATATAGCAGGTACGTTTTTTTCTCATGTGTGTTTGTACTAGTGTATGCCCACATTGCAGTACTTATTTAAAAAATATCACCTTATTATGTCTGATTTAATGATCTGGATTTTTTACTTAATTTATTTTTTTCCTTATGTCCCCAGATATTTAATCCAGTGCAGACCCCACCAGAGAACCAACTGAAGCAGAAAAAGAGTATGACACTTTGTAAAGAAAAAAATCAGGTAAAAATCTATATAGGAAACATCAATTACATGCATTTATCTTCCTCCTTCTGTTTATTTATTCACATTCCCTTCACATCTCTTCTGCTCCAGATATCTTTATCTCCATACTTTCCTGTCTCATCCATCCACTCATCCATTATCCATCCATATATCTATTCATATATCCATCTCTGTATCCAGCCAGCCATCCATCTATATTTCAATTTATCTTTTTTTCTACCCATGCCTATTTTCATTTATCAGTCCTTCTCTCAATCCATATACACTATATTACCAAAAGTATTGGGACTCCTGCCTTTACACGCACATGAACTCTAACGGCATCCCAGTCTTAGTCCGTAGGGTTCAATATTGAGTTGGCCCACCCTTTTCCACTATAACAGCTTCAACTCTTCTGGGAAGGCTGTCCACAAGGTTTAAGAGTGTGTCTATGGGAATGTTTGACCATTCTTCCAGAAGTGCATTTGTGAGGTCAGGTACTGATGTTGGAAGAGAAGGCCTGGCTCTCAGTCTCTGCACCAATTCACCCCAAAGGTGTTCTATCGGGTTGAGGTCAGGAGTCTTGCAGGCCAGTCAGGTTCCTCCACCCCAAACTCGCTCATCCATGTCTTTATGAACCTTGCTTTGTGCACTGGTGTGCAGTCATGTTGGAACAGGAAGGGGCCATCCCCAAACTGTTCCCACAAGTTAGGAGAATGAAATTGTCCAAAATGTCTTTGTATGCTGATGCCTTAAGAGTTCCCTTCACTGGATCTAAGGGGCCAAGCCCAACCCCTGAAAAACAACCGCACAATATAATCCACCCTCCACCAAACTTTACACTTGGCACAATGCAATCAGACATGTACTGTTCTCCTGGCATCCACCAAACCCAGACAAGTCCATCGGATTTCCAGACAGCGAAGCATGATTCATCACTCCAGAGAACACATCTCCACTTATCTAGAGTCCAGTGGCGGCGTGCTTTACACCACTGCATCCGATGCTTTGCATTGCACTTGGTGATGTAAGGCTTGGATGCAGCTGCTCGGCCATGGAAACCCATTCCATGAAGCCATCTACGGACTGTTGTTGTGCCAATCTGAAGGCCACACAAAGTTTGGAGGTCTGTAGCTATTGACTCTGCAGACATTTGGTGACTTCTGCACACTGTGCAATTCAGCATGCGCTCATCTCGCTCTGTCATTGTATGTGGCCTACCACTTCGTGGCTGAGTTGTTGTTGTTCTCAGTGCTTCCACTTTGTTATAATACCACTAACAGTTGACCGTGGAATATTTAGTAGCAAGGAAATTTTATGGAACACCTGAATTTAATGATTTGGAGGCGTGTCACGATACTTTTGGTAATATAGTGTATCTCTCCATCCATCTACACCTCCACTTCTCAATCCAACCATCCCGCTCCCCAATATGGGTCTCTTGTCAGAGAACTGTTATATTGACTTTAGCTTTCATTGTAAAACAGAAATTAATTTTTATTATTGATATTTAAATTCTAATTTCAAAATAACCTTTTTGTTCTTTAAAATACATTAACATGGAAATAAAAGGGAACCACAAATTAAACCAGGCATTTCACAGGGTAGTTCCTGTAGATTAAAAATAAATGTATAATAAATACATGTTGCAAGAAATGACTGTTGTGTAACATAGCCTTTTAATTGCAGTACTTTTTCATGCCCAAGTCAAGCTTGGCAAAAATGTAAAGGATACACTGGCTGGCCTCTTGTAACAAATATGAAAACAGATTCAGGTGCTAAAATCACACTATTTCTGGTGCTGTCCCCCACAGTGCTACTTGTATTCTGGCTTAAATGAAGCCTAGTATTACTCAAGTCACTTTCTGTTAGCCCATGATGTAAAGGGTCTATCCTGGACTTGCAGAAGAATATTGTGGCAACGTTAAGCATCCACCCACTCACTAGCATCACTGGGCAAAGACCTCTGAAAAAGGTAAGTATAAAGTTTATTTTTTTTTTACAGGTTTGGAGGGGTGATCCAGTGAGGTTGCAAATAGGTGTGGGAGGCAGTCCTGAGCCTGGGAGCCTGGGACTCCTGGGTTGGTCTTTCAAATAACAAAATTGACTTGTTATAGAGAACAGATAAAAATAAAAATATTGAAACTTGTGATGATGGCCTTGATAATACTACTAATACCACTGACAGGCCGAGGAAGATATGATTAGAATGATGTGTGGTGTGACGCTTTCCTACCTCAGTCACATTAATTTACAGCAGTCTTGTTTTTGACTCTGCAGACAGAGAAATGTGACACACTGCATACACATTGTGTCCTTTCCTACACATTTGACAGTGGTCAACTAATGTGTCACAAATTACTCCTTTTCAAATCCCAAGTTCTGTGACAGAAGAACACCTTGCATATTATAGTTTTTTTAAATTTTGTTTAATATAATAATTTTTCTATACACAAATTACTAACTGTACATTTTCTTACAGGATGTCCATGACCTAAAGACACTCATTAAGACACATGTAAACATGAGAACATCCACGCTTTTCAGCTTACCAACTAAAGTGAATAAGATGCAGCCCTCTCATTTACAAGATCTGCAGTTAGTGAATGCTCCACTCCTACACAAGGATTCCGAACACCTATTTTCATCTTAACGTCCACAATAGGATGCCTAAGAGGGAGCCATGTTACAGGAGTATACAAGAAAATCTCTATGCAGCACAGCAAAACCTGCATACAGAAGATTAATTCAGTACTGTTACTACATTGCTAAGCACAGCACCGGAAAGCAGTCATAAAAAAATGGGACATTGAGGACATTCATAAAAATGACCATTCTGCATATTTTTTTATCTCCAAAATATATAAGCAATTTAAACAAACATAAAGTTTAAATTACTTGACAGTTGGTTATATTATACAAAATTAAAAACCCTGGTGATACCAGAAAACTGAGATGTATTATCAATTTATGGTCAACTGTGATAAAGTTATTCAAGTGATATCCTCTATGGATAGAAAAACTCCACTTGTCCTGTTGGTCTTGTTGCTCAAGATATTGTCCAAGAGGACATCATGACGTATGGGACAAGGATGTTCAGTGAGACTCCAATGTGACTGTAGACATTGCTTCTAAGGATTGTAAAAGAACTGTCTTAATATTTATATAATTTTTTTTGTTTGCCTATGGTTTATAGTACTTGCAGAATTTTCCACAATATGCCTGCACTGCAAAATCATTTTCTTGACTTGAATTCCCTTTTGTCTGTTTCCAGCTTACTGACTGACATTTATTTACTATGTTACAACTTGATATAAAATATTGATCAGTAATTGTATGTCGAGTGAATTGTGCTTTACTGAAAGAAATAGTATTACTAAATGTAAATGCAAAGACATTTTTTGTTACAATCTCTCCTAAAAAACAGTAACATTAACAACTAAAAAATATGTAATTTGGTACATTATTTGTGTTGTATTTTTGTGTTTTTACCAAAAAAAAATGGAACTCCAAAAATAAGTAAAAATACTGTATATGTATATATTTTTTTTTTTACTTTTTTTATTTTTTCCTAAAACTTAAAGCTGAACTCCAGGCAAAGTTAATTCAACTAGGCATTCATTAATAAATGATCAAATGTATTTTATAAAAATGCAGCTAGTGTAAGTACCAGAAATCCCCTGTACACTAGTACTCAGACTGGAAAAGGAAGGGGCAGGAAAGGGAGCCACGCAGGTGTGCTGTAAACTAATGTACAGACAAGAAACATGCCTATAGAATGGAAGAGCTATGTTAGCATAGGGATGGGCTCATCAGTGTCCTGCTTCTGCCTAGCTGTCCAATTAGTAGGCTGAGGCTGGGGGGAAGATACCACTATATATCCTTTCTACCATTTGGAATTGTAACAGAGAAAGTGGTGTCATCCACCTGGCTGTGCTATGTATCAGGGATTTGTAAATCTCAGATATAAACAGACAATAATGCAAATAATTTGGCAGATGCAGTAGTGTATTTAATACATCTATGCTATTTCCCCGATGCTTTTTTTTAAATATGGAATATTTTTACCACTGGTAACGCAAGGAGTGGCATGGAAGAACCAGAATCTCAAATGGATCTTTACTTCTACTAAAAATGTAATATATTTATTAGGTATGCACTGTTGCCGTTACTAGTAATGCTCCAATACTTATCTCCGATACCGGAACTTCCAGTCAGAGGGAGATCTCCCTCTGCCGGCAGTGTCGAGGGAGCATGGAGCGAGCTACCTTTCCAATCAAGAAGCCAGACGGTGAGTTATGACCCACCTCCCGGCTTCCTGATCGGCTAGGAAGCTGGCTTCATGTGTTGCTAAGGTGCCTGGCTTCCTAACCAATCAGAAGGTCAGGCGACATGCAATGACCTGCCCCCCGGCTTCCTGATTGCTCAGGAACCCAGGCTGCTAGGAACAAGTGGAGCCGGGTTCCTAGCCAATCAGGAGGCCTGGGAGGTGGTTCATGACCTGCTGCCTGTCTTCCTGATTAGCTAGGAAGCCAGCTTTATTTGTTGGTATGCAACGTGGCATCCTAACCAATACGGAAGCCAGGGAGGCAAGTCATGACTCATGACTTATACACAAAGTTGCTGCTGGTCTATTTAGTTATTTAGATTTCGAGTCACTCATTCCCAGCGCAGTGATTTTTGATTATTACTAAGTCATGACTCATGTCCCGGCTTCCTAATTGGTCAGGAAGCCACGCTGCCTAGCATAAAGTGAAGCCAGCTTCCTAGCCATATTGGCTAGGAAGCTAGCTTTACTTGTTTCTAGGCAGCTTGGCTTCCTGACCAATCAGGAAGCCAGACAGTACCTCATGACTACCTGATTGGTCAGGAAGCCAGGCAGCCTCTAAAGCTGGTGGTCTTTCGCTAGAATATCGACTTTACAGACAATCAGAAAGCTGAGCGATAGGTCATGATCCATCGCCCAACTTTCTGATTAATGGGACACAACGCACCAGTACTCAGTACTCGGTATTGGCAAGCACCAAAAAAATATCGGTACTCATACTCAATACCGAAAAACTGGTATTGGTGCATCCCTAATATTGATAAGTTTATTCCTAAAAAATCACCACAAAAAAATGATTGTGCTGGAGTAGAAAGAGGAAAACAAAACTTGCTTCCATGATGTACTGGAATCTCATGTTTAGTTTTCAAATTTGTATTGAGATCGTAGTCTATCATGGGAGAGATTTTGGAGTGGTGGCTACTTTACAACACACACAGGGACCATGGGGAACAAAAGGAGCACCCTCCAGAAGGAACGACAGTGTCAGCATCAATACAGAGATTATTTGAGGATCTACAGCCAAATGATGCACAAATAAGCTACATTTATGTTAATAGTTAATGTACTTAATGGCATTTTTAAGATTTAACTCTAATTTAAGTTTAGTGTCACTTTAAAGTAAACCTAAATAAAAATTGCAGTTTGTCACCAGCTCCCTTTCTGCTATGTCACTAGGACAAGAAGTGTTCAGAACCCATCCAATCGGAACACAATGAGGAATAAGAAATGTTTTTCTTAGTAGAGCAGGAAATTATTCGATCCTGTGTCAAGTGACTTATTGCTGTTCATGCTTACCCCTCAATTTCTAGTCTATCACCAGAACAAGAAAGGAAGGGAATCTTCTAAATAGAACTACAGATTGCAATTATTATCATACAGAGGTTCTGATCCATCCCTGCTAAAACAAAGCTAAAAAGACTAGAGATCCACTTAATTTACTTGTTTATCTGGACATATGCACACATTTCACTTATGTCTGTTTTGAAAAATGTCTCTTGTTTTGTGTGCTTCAGATTCTTTACTCATATTCCCCATATTTACATGAATCTCATTATAGTGTATACAATTCAATTTATCCATAATATTAACCTCAACAGCCTGCAGTGTATGTGCTATATGTGCTTAAAACAACAAAAATATGCATCAGTTGTTCAAGAAAAGACCACCAATTCTTTTGGACATATAATGCTGATTTGTGAGTTCTAGGTCAGAACTGTCAGAAAATCCAGTCAGTTAATGACTGTGATCTACATGATTAGGAAGCCAAAAGGCTTTGCATTAAGTGAGCATTATCTGCTTGCTCACCCCAGGCCTTGTCTGTCTAATGTAGTGGCAAACGTTTAGCTACATAAGACACAATTCCAGTCAATGAGCTCTCAAGCCGAGTGCTTGGTTTTTTACATGTATAGGTAGGTTATACAGTAATGTTTCCTCTAGGTAATTGATGAGGTGATTATTGGGTCATGTGTGCGTTAATTCATATAACTATACACAGTGTAAAACAGCTGCAGCATTATTTATAGCTGAATTTCAGGATAAGCAGATATTGTTTAAATACAAGAGGCATGTGTATTCCTCATTATATCTTGGTGTATTACATTTATTTCTTCCAAATCTACACATTACTCCAGAAAAACATTGCGGCTGTGCAGGAGCTTCCTGTCACTGCTGTTCTCTGTGCTTATGCAGGGTAGCTGGTCTTGTATCTGCCCTTTCTGTAGTTTTCCGTAAAGGGTGGAACCTGCTGGGTTCCTCCCACAGCTCTGCTCTCTGCACAGGCTATGTGCACAGTAATAATGTCACTGTTACTTTAACAAGGTAATAACTGAGCTTTTAATGGCATTTGGTTGACAGAAAGTGGATTTATGTTCTTTGTGAATTGCAAAGGTGACCACACACTAGTAGATTTCGAAAGAACTTTCTTACGAAAGATCTGTCGCTCGACTTTCTATTAGTTGATGGGGTGAAATAGATCATCGATTTCAACCACAGTAATGAAAAAAGTTGAAGAAGCAGAATGGAAATCTTTCCTCGATTGAACAAAATTCGAATAGTGAATGTGATTTTTTTTCAGGAATCTCCATCCATTCCAAAATTGAATGTAAAAAAAAAAATAATTTTGTTCAACATTCGTCAAGCCTCTGATGGCATTAACAGATGGTAAAGACAGATCTTTTGTTGGTAATGAAAGATATTTCCTTTGGAAATCTACTAGTGTATGACTAGCTTAAGGAATAGATTTAAATACATTGTTTGTGCACAAAGTTCAGTTGTAAGTCGTTACAAAAAAAAGGAAAATGTTAACCATTAAATCAGTTGTAGAACTTGCATGTTATAACTGACATTTTCTTAATGTGTACTTTAAAAATATTCAGTTAGACCTTTCAGTGTAATCAATAAAAATATTGCTCATTTATGGCCAGTATAAGGGCTTTTTGACATCTGTGTGAATTCTATCTGACATTTAATTTCTCTGTCTATGATCTCTCTGATCCTGTGCTACAAAGTTAATCATAACACTGGACATTAAACTGGCTAGTCTGAAAAGTGTTCAATACAAATTTTAAAGCTGTAGCTAAGGATGGTGTTAGCCATACAGAGCCCAATATTTGCTTTTTATAAGACTCAGCTGAGCATTGCTTGTGATGGTATGTCAGTGGATAACTTCCAAGCATTTGCCAGCTTTGCAAAGGCAATGTTTCTTTTGAGTTTAAAATATTTAGCAACATCCTAATGTGACTAATTAGGTGTGGAGATGAGTCAATTGGTCTGCCAAGGTCAAGCTAGTACCACGCTTGGGTTGGTTTGCAGTCAGCGGAGATAGCAGATTATGCTGCTGATTTGCCGCTTGGCATTCTATGACCACCTCTAAATTATGCCAGCATGGGACACCAGGCATTGGGATTGCATCCACATTGAAGGAAGACCATTAGTATGTTGATACCTGTCCTATATTGCTTTATGTACCATGTGGGAGGTTGTAGTGTCCTTTGGGCTCTTCTCTTAAGCCCCAGGCCAGTGCTGATAGGCATTTGGCTCTTCCATACCTCAAGTATCCTTTGAAGGGATATAGGAACTTTGAGGTTTATTTGCAACTCTTCACAATCTATGCAGTATGGTTTCTAAACCACAACTGAATTCATTGCAGTTAAAAAAAGCAGTGACTGGATCCCCTTACTGGAATAGAGGTAATAACATCAGTGAAATCAAGAAATGAATTACTCATACGCTTCCTAACCACACACCATCACTTTTGGCATCAGTGTCTGTCGACACCAGGCTTGTAGTCAAAAAAGTTGGCTGTAAAGAGAAAAAAGCAAAATCCACAAAAGTGCTAATTATGGAGTTGGAATATTCTTGTCAGATCATTAACTTGGATTTGGAAAATCGAAGGTGGTAATGATGTATAGCTGTTCAATCATCTTTTATCAGCAGCCATTTCTGCTTTGGTAGAGAAATATATGACTTCACCACATGTACACCACATTGAACTTTTACCATGCCAGGGGAAAAAGTTGTGGTGCATCCTGGAGATATTCCACTTTGGTGTTGATGGTTAGATCCACCACTTCTCATCACTCACTTCTCATTCCTGTCTAAGGACAATCTGAAATTAATGAATAGTGACACTGAGCTGGAAAAAAAGAGTTGCACTGGGACTTTTTCATTTTGTAAAATAATGTTTTACAATATTCTTTAGGAAAATAAGAAACTGGTGCATCAAAAACAGCAATGCTGATAAATATGATTAATAGACACATTCATTTGAATTGCCTTTTAAGTCCTGTACAAGAGATAATGAATCATAGTAATTTGGTTTTATGACATGTTTTCTCCAAAACAGCAAAGACATCATTCAGCCAGCAAGCATAGCAAAACATAGCATATTTTTATTATTGTGTAAAACTATACTGTACATGTGTAACAATTATATGTTCTAGTACAACATACACTCCATCCGCACCTAAAATTTGGGGTAATAACCATATATATCCGGATCTGCAGAGACAAGAGGACCTGTTGAACAATCATAATAGAATGGCCAGTGCATTTTTTTTAGAGGTTGGGCAAGGATATCTTTTGCAATGTAATCTATATTTAAAGCTTTGGCATTTCCAAGAGTGTGTTATAGAAGTTATTTGACTACAGCACCTGCAAATAAATGATAGACCATTGCAATGTGAAGGAAATTGAAGCAGATTATGACCTTTTCTATACAGTGGATGAGAAGATTTAGTATAAAGAAAGTCTTTATGGTGCCAGACATCCATAATTTTGATTAACTTTGCAATGTTTCAGAGCAGGGTCATGGTATTCTGCTGGTACCCTTTGAGATGTCAGTCACATTTCAATAACTTTCCAGTGTGAGCTTGTAACTTCTGTCTTTCCGCTAAGTTGAATGAGGCAGGTTAGCTTATGAATACAGCATGAAATGTCACTCAGAAAATTTTGTATAATGCTATCCATTGATTGGCATGTTTATGGCCGCAAGGCTATTGCAAAACAGATATATAAGACATTGTTGATGGATGAGATAGATTTTTTTTTCTTCTATCCTGAGCACTAAAGCTTTATACATCGTATTTTATGAAAGCACATTTATGTAATTTGTTGTTTTTACATTTTAATGAGCAAGATACACATGCTGTAGGTGTTATAGAACTGCGTTTGGTAAAGCTCAGCATAGAATCCCATAAGCCTGTATATTGAATGCTGCTTTTTGTTTTTGCTTTAACTGCTGCCTAATTACAGCTGTAGAGCTTTTGAACAGTGCAGACAAGAAGTGTAAGGCTTCTCTGCCTGCTAATAAAACAGTAACGACTAAACCCTCAAGCAAAACAACAGATTCACTCAGAAGATAGTTGCACTTCTAGTATAATTAAAGTATTTGCATTTGGTTATTTAGCCAATGTGTATTTTAAGCTATTGTATTACTATTTGTATTATTACTATTTTTAAAATGAGTACTATTTTATATAGTGCCAGCATATTACAAAGCATGGTACCGATGACATATTAATTCATATTGGTTTTTTTTTTTTTTTTTTTTTTTAT